>NC_057793.1:7595806-7917914 GCF_014905175.1 Aphidius gifuensis
GGACATTAGCAATTATGACCAATTAAACTTTGAAAATTTACAATTATATTATTTTTATCATAATTATAACACTCTATTTTCGTTCGTAATTTTTAAAATTTGTATATATTAATTGAAAATTCTAAATTCTCATCACTATATAATATTTTCAGAATCAACTTGTGAAAAATAAAAATATCTGGCCTATATAAAGTAAGTTTAATTATATATAAACCGCATATATAAATTAAAAAATAAAATTATATATTTAATTTATTTATTTATTTTTTAATTTAAAGTAATCATATTATATTATTTTTTTGAATAATCAATTTCAGATGAATAACATATCAATATTGGTATTGATGGTAGTTTTTGGTTTGAGAACACTTTTTTGTGTAAATTCATTACCACAAAATTATTATAATAAAACTTCAAATGAACGTGTCAAAAGAGGAGCATGGCAACAGCCATATTTCCAATGTGGACTGGCGGACATGCTGACGAAGCAGCATGTTGCTAAAGATGTGGTGCTGGGCTAAAAACAAGACCGATGATTCAAGCATAGCTATATGTGAGAGCAACAGCGATTGCAGTGGATGTTCGAAATGTTTAGGTGTATGTTTTTGGTTTTAATGGTTCAAATAAATATCAAAGAAAATCACTAATAAGCAGAAAGTTAATCATAATACATAATTGGAAAAGGTTTTTTTATTTATATTATGCTTTAAATATTATATATTATAAATATTCTGCGAAAAAAGGGTAGTAAATTAGAATATCACCATCAGATGAAATTATATTTCAATTATCAGGATATTTATAAAATATATTATTTAAATAATATTTAAATTGTTTATTAATGATGTTTCAATTGATGCTGTTAATCAGCAAGTAATCTTCCAAAAATGTTATATTAAAATTTACGAAAATATTGTAAACTGTAAAAATAAATAATAAATTTATTATTCAAACATAATTGTCCTTGATTATTCACTTGAAGAACATTATGAAAAATTAAATTTTAAAAATTACGAATAAACATAAAGTGCCTTGTATAATTATTATAAAAAAAAAAATAATAAAAATAATTCTAAATTTTCAAAATTTAATTGGTCATAATTACTAATGTTCTTCGAGTATACATAATGAATTGAAAAAATTATTATCAAAAATAATTTATTTTTCATTTTTATTTATTAATATTTATAATAAGACCAATAGCTCATTCAAGGTTAAAATAATTAGGACAAAAATAATTATTATTTATTAGCTGATAAAATTTTTCTATTGCAACGACACAAACAAAATGAGACACATTTTTTTTGTTAAAAATTTTATATATTATATTATTCCTATTATTTCTATTATGTGGCATTTTATATAAAATCAGAAAGCAATGATTATTATTCAAAATGAAGATTAGAATTGAAAAACAATTTTTTTTTTATGAAAACTGAATGTATCTCATGGTGTTTAATTTATTTTTCAATTATTTATAAATAATATAATTAATATTGAAGAATGAAACGATAGATATTATTTGCCACGTGTTAATTTATTATTCAAACATAATTGTTCTTGAAGATATTCAAATTCAATCAATAAATATACATATATGGCTACTACTTCATTTCCTTTCTCAAGTTGAGACCTCTAGAGGTCTCTAGACTTCAAAGTCTCAACAACAGTTGTTGGTAAAATAAATTTTCTCACAATATTAAATTAAATATAATAATAATAACAATTATTATTATTTATTTATGAATTTGCACATGCTTGTTTATTTGTTTATATATCCAAATAAACATTGAGCTATTTTTAAACTAAATAATAATCAGCTAATTATGACAATGGAAGAAAATAATCATCCAATAGTATGTGTACCTGGTAAGTGAAAATTATATATTTTATCATTCAAATCATTGATTTATCTAACCAAAAAAAAAAAATTTATGTTAAATAAAAAAAAAGAAAATAAATATTTTTATTAACAACAATTTTAAATTATTGTCATTTGTTTTTTTTTTTGCAACTTTAGGTCAAAGACTTTGTTTGTCAAATAAATTAAATTTACCTGGACCTGGAACATATGAATTACATGGATATATTTATTCAAAACTTGCTGGAATTGTGGAGACAGTTGTTGATGATAAAGTGAGTAAATTATATTTTTATTTTTCTTATAAAAACAATAACAATAATTGTTTTTTTTTTTTTTCTTTTTTCTATTATTTAGACAAAAACAATAATGGTACATGGAACAACAGAACAAAGTATTGTACCAGCACCAGGTGATATTGTAACAGCAATGGTGACACTGGTTAATCAAAGATTTGCTAAATGTATATTAAAATGTATTGGTGATGTTGTATTAACAAGACCTTACAGAGGTATGATAAGAAAAGAAGATGTCAGAGCAACTGAAAAAGACAGAACTGAATTGTACAAGTCATTTAGACCTGGTGATATTATACTTGCAAGAGTTGTATGTATATTTATTATCTTATTATCATAATAATATATAACACATAACAGAACTTTAATTAAATTATTTATTTAGATGCCAATGACTGAAGCTCATACTTATTCTCTTAGCACTGCTGAAAATGAACTGGGAGTTGTTGTTGCACACAGTGAAGAAGGTATTTTTTCATTTAAATTTATATAAACTAATTATTATTGTATTATTAAATTGATATATAATTTATTTTAGGCATATCAATGGTTCCCATCAGTTGGACTGAAATGCAATGTCCAAAAACATTATCAAAAGAATTAAGAAAAGTTGCTAAAGTTGTACCAGAAAAAGTTGCCCAAGAAACATCATAATTTTTATATTAATTAATAATAAAATTTATATTTAAAAATTAAACAATTATTTTATGTCTCTTTTCTTTTTTTTTTTTTTTTTTAATTTTATTAATAATAATAAGCCAATTAATTTTTTTTTAATATTTATAAAGCTCTCTCTTTTTCTCCATCCTTTCACTTTATTTTTACTCAAAATTCCAGTGAAAGGAGTGAAAGGTTGTCAGCCATTTGAGAGAGGTAAAAAAAAAAAAACTTAAAATAATAATAATAATAGACAAAGAGGCCATCTTTTCGCCCCGGTTCGCAGTGACGAAAGGAGCGTGTAAAAAAATTGTAAAATATCATAACTTCCACGTTTCTCATTTTGACAGGTTATTAAAAAAAATTACTCTATTTAATTTAATTACAATAATAATTAAAAATTTTTTATAAATAATCATTAAAAATAAATAAATACATTGTGAGTTTATTATTTGTTTATTAACATTGTCTCAATATGTTAACAAGCATGACCATTAAACTTTTTAAGGTTATACATTGTAAATCCCAATGAATATTATTGTGATATAAACTCATAAAATAATATTAGATTTAATAAATGTTAATTATAATATTTGATATTTACCTACTAATAATATTTTGTTGTTTTGTTTTAGATCTAGGCATTGCCTAAATTTTCGTTAATAATGCCTCCAAAAAAGTCTATGGAAGAGACTGATCGTCTAACACGTATAGCTATTGTTAATACGGACAAATGTAAACCTAAAAGATGTAGACAAGAATGTAAACGTTCATGTCCAGTTGTACGTATGGGTAAACTTTGTATTGAAGTTACTCCAAATAGTAAACGAGCAGAAATATCAGAAGAATTATGTATTGGTTGTGGTATATGTGTTAAAAAATGTCCATTTGAAGCAGTGACAATAATAAATTTACCAAGTAATCTTGAAAAAGATACAACACATAGATATTCTAAAAATTCATTTAAACTTCATCGTTTACCAATACCACGTCCTGGTGAAGTACTTGGTTTAGTTGGTACAAATGGTATTGGTAAATCAACAGCATTAAAAATTCTTGCTGGTAAACAAAAACCAAATTTGGGACGTTTTAATGATCCACCAGATTGGTCAGAAATATTGAGTCATTTTCGTGGTAGTGAATTACAAAATTATTTTACAAAAATACTTGAAGATGATTTAAAAGCATTAATTAAACCTCAATATGTTGATCAAATACCAAAAGCAGTAAAAGGTACTGTACAACAATTATTGGATAAAAAAGATGAATGTGATAAACAAGGAGAAATATGTCGTATGTTAGATTTAACACATATTAAAGATCGTAATATTGAAGCATTATCTGGTGGTGAATTACAACGTTTTGCATGTGCAATGGTATGCATACAAAATGGTGATATATTTATGTTTGATGAACCATCATCATATCTTGATGTTAAACAACGTTTAAATGCTGCTGTTACAATACGTTCATTAATAAGTCCAGATAAATTTATCATTGTTGTTGAGCATGATTTATCTGTATTAGATTATTTATCTGATTTTATATGTTGTCTTTATGGTGTACCTGGTGCATATGGTGTTGTTACAATGCCATTTTCAGTTAGAGAAGGTATTAATATATTTCTTGATGGTTTTGTACCAACTGAAAATTTACGTTTTCGTGAAGAATCACTTGTATTTAAAGTTGCTGAAAGTGCTACTGAAGAAGAAGTTAAAAGAATGAATCATTATGAATATCCAGCAATGACTAAAACAATGGGTGCATTTACTCTTATTGTACAAAAAGGACAATTTACTGATTCTGAAATATTGGTATTACTTGGTGAAAATGGTACTGGTAAAACAACATTTATTAGAATGCTTGCTGGTAATTTAGCACCTGATGAAGGCTCTGGTGATATTCCAATGTTACATATTAGTTATAAACCACAAAAAATAAGTCCAAAATCACAAGGTATTGTACGACAATTATTACATGAAAAAATACGTGATGCATATATACATCCACAATTTATAACTGATGTTATGAAACCATTAAAAATTGATGATATTATGGATCAAGAAGTACAAAATTTATCTGGTGGTGAATTACAACGTGTTGCATTGGCACTTTGTCTTGGTAAACCAGCTGATGTTTATCTTATTGATGAACCATCAGCATATCTTGATTCTGAACAACGTCTTGTTGCTGCTAAAGTTATTAAAAGATTTATTTTACATGCTAAAAAAACTGGTTTTGTTGTTGAACATGATTTTATTATGGCAACATATCTTGCTGATCGTGTTATTGTTTTTTCTGGTATTCCATCAATGAAAACAACAGCACATACACCACAATCATTATTAAATGGTATGAATAGATTCCTTGAACTTCTTGGAATAACATTCAGAAGAGATCCCAATAATTTCCGGCCAAGAATCAACAAAAATTCATCTGTCAAGGTAAATCATCTTATTGTTTTTTTTTATACAACAAAATAACATCGAAATCATCAAATTACCCTCTTATTTATTTATTTTATTTTTCAACAGGATATGGAACAAAAACGTGCCGGTCAATATTTCTTCTTGGAAGATTAAATAACCAAAATAAAAATATTTAATTTTCAATATTATATAAGTACCATCAACAATTGATATATCAATTCGATAAATGTTTTTTTTTTTTTTTTTTCTTAAATTATAAAATTTTATAATTCTACATGATTCATTGTACACAGGTGGGGATTATATGAAATAAATCGAGATAAATAAATAAATATCTTAATTAATTTAATTGACATATTAACTGAAAAAATTATATTTATTATTTTAATCTGGCTGGCAGTTTATAATTTTTCATTTTGATATCTATGTAACATTGGCACAATCGTAAGAGTTTTTTTTTTTTTTTTTTCATTTTTTTTTTTTTGTTTTTTTGTTTTTTATCATCGAGTAACAAAAAAATTATAACAATTTTTAACATTCATCATAAACAATTTAAATATTTTTTAAATCTTTATACAACATGTATTGTTATTAATATTATTATTATTATTATTATTTTAACATGAATTAAATTCATTTATTTATTATTTAATAATTTGACTTAAATGCTAAACTAAACAACAAGATGTGATACATCAACAGCTGGTGAAAGACGGATATTGTCATCGTGTCGTGATGATGAACGTCGTCGCATATCATCATCACCTGGCCATGCTCTACCTGGATTTTTAGCAGGGCTTTTTAATGGTTGATTTAATCTTGCAACAGCATCAACAACCAAACTAACTGTTGTTGGATCATTTGTGCTTATTGCTTGATCTCTTCTTAGTGGTATTGCTCGATGATTTTTACGTCTCTATAATTAAAATATACATAATAGATTATCTTTAATTTAATTTTTTTCAATTTTTTAATTTTTACCTCAATTAAATTACGCCATTTTTCAACTGCATGTCTTGCTATTTCTAATTTTTTTTGTTTTTTAATTTGATGTTTTTTATATGCCATTTCAATAATAATTAAACCAACACCACCAACAATACCAGCACCAACTAAAATAAATACACCAGCCATATTTTTTAAACCAAGTGTATTTGGAGTTTTTTCAAATTGTTCACATTGCTGTAAATTTCCTTGGAGTATCCAATTTTTATCAAGTATTTCCATAAAACCACCTTTAAATTAGAAAAAAAATAATTATCATTAGTTAAGCTTATTTAGTTTATTATTTAATAATATGATAAATTAATTTTTCATTACTTTCATGAAAATCTAATATTGCCAGTGTAACTGCATCAGCCCATGGTGATCCTTTTTGTAAACCAATACCATAACCAGATCTTCCAAATAATTCACCAGCAGTTACAAGCTCACAATCTTTAGCAGCTTCAAATTCTAATCTTGAACTATCCCATATAAATGCCATTAATTTACCAATTTTAACATCATGTATTGCATCTTCAGCTGTATCATAATTATTTGCTTCCATTGTTCTATACATATTTGATAATTCAACTTGTCTTCTAAAATACATATCAACTGATGATCCTTTTACTGTTGCACATGTTAAATTTTCCATTGTGTTTCTTAACTATTATTATTATTAATATATAAAAACAAATAAAAAAAAAAAATGTTACATATTTATTTTTAAATACTTAAATAATTATATTTTATTATTATTATTTTTTTTTTTTACCCGAGCATCATTTATTCCAGTCAATTTTGTTTTTGGTCTTTCCAACACGAGAAATGCAGCCAAATTAGCAGTATATGAAGCAACAATGATCATTGCAAAACCAGCCCAAACCATTCCAAGAACTCTTGCAGAAAAACTACGTGGTGTACCTAAATAATTTTCATAATTTATTTATTTATTATTATTTATTATAAATTAAAATTTCTTTTGTTTATATATAGATAATATAAAAATAAACCTTCGCCAATTCCACTGTTTAATAATACTCCCCAGGCAAACCAAATTGCACTTGAAAGATTTAAGGCATCCTCTTCGGTACCGTCGTTATTAGCCAGCTTGAACCTCCCGAAAGGCGAAAACCTATCAAGGAGGTACAAAACAAGCGCAACCACATGCACCGACACCATCACCAATATCCATAAAGTATTACTAAATGGTTGCAAGAAAGACACCAATGTTGATGATCTAGAAGGCTAAATTAATTATTTTTATTTTTATTGTTTATAATATTTTATTTAATTATTTTTTACTTTTTTTTCCAAGATTGTGATTCCTTGATATTTAAATGGTTTACTAAATTCAATAAATTCAGCTCTTTCTGGGCTTATTGTTAATGGAGCAACAATCATATCTGCACGTTCATCAACAAGTTCACCAATTAAACCACTCCATTCTTTTTTACCTCCAACTTGAAAAAATAATAATTATTAACAAATTTATTTATTTTTATATTTTTTTGTTTGTTGTAATAATAATACTTACGGCTGCTATTTTTAATCATGTAACTACCAAATTGTCCATCAGGTGAAAGAGCCAATGTATATGTAAAATTAATTGTTTTTGATAATTCTTTTAAAAGATCTATGCAATATCCTTTGCAGCAATAAAAACGTGTTACTGAAAAAAAAAAAAAATATATATTTAAAAATACAATTTATATTAGACTAATTTATTTTAGTGATTTTTTAAATTTACCATCGTGTTCAGTTCTGTTAAAATGAGGACATGGTATTTCATCTGGAAGACACTCAGCAATTTCACTAACTCGGGTATAAACAAATGGTTTTTCTTCAATAGTCAATACCTTTAAATGAGTTGGAATCATAAAACCCTCTGGTTTTGTTTTCAAATGACCTGGCCATATTATTTTTGTTTCATTAAGACGTAATTTCATTCTTTGTGTGTCCTTTATTTATTTGAAAATAGAATATTTAGTTAAATTTATATTAAAAAAGAAAAAATATTAAACTTACTGGAGAATAAACAAATTGTCCAACAGAAACATGTTCTCTATTTTTACGAACATTAACAACATTATATTCAGCAAATATTCTATCTCCATTATCATCAAATGCAACTCTACCAGTTTCACCTCTTTCCAATACTTGTTTTTTAATAAATCTACATTGAAAAAAAAAATAAATAAATAAATTATAAACTTGTAAGAAAAAAATTAAAATAATATTTACCCAAATAATTCTTTTCCAGTTTCCCAAATTGATCCAGAATTATCACAATCTTTTGGTGCTTCAGTGATAGTTTTTGTCTCATTCATTTCACGAAGAGCAGAAACTAAAACATATCTATAAAAAAATAATACATAGAGATAATTTGCATTTATTTATTAAAAAAAAATAAATATATATTCTTACAAGCTGTCTTTAATATGAGCTTTTTCATCAGTTGAATTTATTAGTCTCAGTCCAAGTAGACCCTCTGGTGCATTTGATGCCATTAGTACTTGTTCACTAACAATCCAAACATATCCAGCACCAGTCATATTTAATGATCCAGCATTTTTAAATATAACTTCAGAATCTTTACGACTTGCATACATCAAAACAACACGTGCTTGTGCATTTTTCATATCCATTAATTGAGTTGTAAAATTTTCAAGTCCTGGCTCAAATTCCAACACTGATTCTACCTATTTTTATATAAAAAAAAAGAAAAAAAACAATAAAGAAAATTAAAATAGTATATTTATTAAATATTATATTATATATATATATATTTTTTTTATGATAATTTTATAACATTTATAACATCACGCATGCATCAGTGGTCTTGCATGGATATATAGTTTTTTTGTCATCATCATCATCAATACTTACGTTGTATTTTATCAATAGTTATATCGTGCAATAAAATAAAAGGATGTGTAACACAATAAAATAATGAAATTTAGTTTGAAATATTAGAGTGATTTTAAAAATGAATCCTGAAATATTGATAAATGTTTAGCGTGCAGATACAAGATCTAGATGAAACACATATTATAATACAAGGGTCGACACACGATGCTTTTGAAAATTCAAGAGTGCGCAACCCACATGTACTTTGATCTCCACGTCGTCCTCAAGACTCTGGGATGTTGTTTGAAATCTTCCAAGTAATGCTCGTCCATCAGTATCAGAACTATGAATGAATATTATTTTCATATAGTTAAAATGTTTTAAAAGTTCAACCCAAACATCAGCTTGATGAGAATACGGTGGTACTGTACGTAAAAATGACACGTGAATATTCTGTAAAATTTAATTAAATTATTTTATCAACATGTTTAAAAGTTTTTTTTTTTTTGTGTACAACAAGTATTTAAAATTTAATTTATATACTTTATCTGAAAATGCTGAATCTCTTGATGATATACCAATAACAGGAATATGATAAAATCCACTTGTATATGATACTGCTGCTGGTGATAAATCACCAGTTAAAGGATGAGACACAACAATAGCATAAACACGTTCAGCTATCAATGATTTACAAACACTTAATGCTGTTCTTATTGGATTTGAATCCATTCCAATAACAGTATGATAAAAAACAATTCCTCGATTGACATATTGTAAATCAAAATTTAAATTCTGCAAGTTAAATAAACACGTGCTTTTTATTATTATAAAAAAAATTTGTTTTAATTTATAGCTAAATAAAATATTTTTATGTTTTTTAAATTATTATTTTTACATTAGAATATTTATAAAATTTTTATTTTTTTTATTTAAATAACTTACATCAATTGTTTTTTTAAAATGTACTTGACTTGCATTGTTTGATAAAACTCCTCCAATTTTATATGATATTGGATTACCACTTACAGCTTCACATGATTTTATGCTCGTAAAAATAAAAATAAATAAAAATATATTTATTGTTAATTTATTATATTTTATTTTTGTCATTTTTTTTATTTTTGATTTTACTGCGTTATTATTGAAATAACATTGAATTTATTTGTTTTTTTTTTTCAATGAAAATATCATTTATTTGAAATTTTTTTTAAGTACATAATGGGGTGTGGTAAAGATTTGATAAAATTAAAAATATTAAAAAGAGTCAGCCCTTGAGGACTGCCACAGCCCGAGTGTCGAAAAAAATTTCTCGTGTATTTTCATTGATCCATTTGGATGCTGCGCATTCGCAACTCGAAAATTTCTGATCAAATCAGTTTCGAAAAATTATATTCTGTTGTTAACTGCGTCTCAATAATTGTTTAGTTTTATTTTTTATTTTTTTTTTTATATCGAAAAAAAAAAAACATCATTGCTATTGAGCTAACCCTACGTTTGCAATTAAATTTTTTCGACTGATTTTTTTTTTAACAGGTAGAAAAGAATGCAGAGAAATTTATGTGATAAATTTTGATAATTAATTTTAAATATAAATAGCTAAAAGTGATGACACAGTAACCTGGTTCAACTTGTACCTATATTATTAATTTATTAAGAAATTTATGTAGCCAGATAATCTTGTGAATTATTATTATTCAGGACCTGTATTTTATAAGCAATATAAACGATAAATTAAATAAGCTAAAATACAAAATAATCCAGGATATATAGTACTTTTTGTATTATTAATAATGAGCTTTCACATTTTCATACAGATTTTTTTGAATAATTTTTTTTTTACCAGGTTTGTTTGATGAATTTTATTAATTAAAATTGAAAAATTAATATTAAAAAATAAATAATTACTTTTCATTGATAATTAAGCTCCTTTCTGATGGACTTTTTTTTTTTTTTTTATAGCCTCAGGTAAGTGTGAGAAAAAGCTTTCATTATCACACGAAGCTTGATTGGATTAATTAAATTCATTATCAGATATTGAATTTAAATGCTACATCTGCTGGTGACTTTGAAAACTTATTATACAGCTGACAGAGCTGCGCGCGCTACTCTTTTAAGTGCAACAAAAAAAAAAGTGCATAAAAGAAGAGAGACAGAGAGTTGCAGAGAGTTGAAAAAAAAAAAAAAGAAAGGAGAGAACCAGTGAGCAACTCTCTCTCCTGCAAGTTGCAAGTGCTTTGATATAAGTCAAAGAAAGAAATTCAGGAGAGAAAAATATCGACTGTCACTTGACTTTATCATTATAATACAAAAATCTTGTTTCTCTCGAGTGGGAATTTAAAGAGAGACACATCAATAAAAAATTTATAATAATAAAAATAATTAATTACTTTGTATTTAGTTGCCAACTGCAACTGTTATAACTTGCAAATTGCAATGACTTATTTAGTCCAATCACCAGATATTTATTTTCAATTAGTTTTATAAATTTATTATAGAAAAAAAAAAAAAAATAAAATTTACTTGTCAAGTTATGATATATTTGTGTAAATTATTTAAATGTAAATTTAATCAAGATCAATATTTAAATATTAAAAAATATATAATTCATCACAGAAGTATATTTTGGAAGAAAAAAATTTAATTTAACAATATAAAATTTTTTGTTGTTATTATTAGTTTATATATTTATTTTTGCATCACATATACTGACTTTAACTTGTCATACTTGTCAGTTGACGTGAAAGTGATAACACTTGATTAATTATAATTCAACAAGATGGGACTTGATAAATTAGTCTATTGGTTAGTAAATTTATTTCAATAAATTATATTTAATAATATATTACAGTATTTTTTTTAAATAATAATTTTCATTGTTGTTTTTTTTTTTTGTTAAGGTATCAAAAAAAAATTGGAACATATGACAAGCAACAGTGGGAAAGAACTGTAGAGCAGAGAATTTTTGGTGGTTTAACAAATGTTCCAATGAGAACAGCTAAATTAAAGACTGAATTTATTGATGTTGATCTTGTTAGGGGTAAATTTATATTTTATTTAAATAATATACTAATTAATACTTTTGTAGTAAATATTATTGCATCTATTTTAAATTGTTTAAAATATAACGGTTTATTTATTGTTTATAAAAAAATGTTTATTTTTAATTTAAATAGGTTCCTCGTTTCCCAAGGCCAAAGCTAAACATGGTCTTGTCACGGTTACATGGTTGGCTGTTAAACAACTTGTATTTCTTCCATTTTACAAAAACTGGTGGATTCAACAAACAAGTTTTAAAATATTTTTATTATTTTTTTTTTTATATTGTTTACAAATTTTTAATATTTATATTTATCTTGGAGGTGCAAAAGACACAAATGATACAAATGTAAGTTTTTTCTTTTTTTTTTTTGCAAAAATAATAAACAAATTTAAATGAATTATTATTTAATTTTAGATGGTAACAATGACAGAAGTTTTAATGCCAGTTGTTATGATGTTTATATTGTGCACTGTTCATTCACAAATAGTGTCAACAAATTCAGATCCAATAACGGTAAATGGACATAAAAGATCACGTATGAGAAGATCAAGAAATGAAAGAAATCGTTCTGGTAAATTAAGAACAAGAAGAAATCCACGTTATACTGATCAAGAAATATCAACACAAGATATATCAATTTTAAATGAATCATCTGGTAAAATATATCCAACAAATGTTACAGCATCTGTTAAATTTTCTAAAAAAGTTTGTATCAATATGAAAGTGTTGACAGCAACTGGTACATCAGAAAAATTACAGGTTATTTAATTTAATTACCTTATTATCATTTTTTATTATTGTTATTTATTTATTTATTTATATATTATTTTATAAACAGGTAGAAAGAATTGTTGCTAATTCAAGATTACCAAATAACGAGACAATTGTTAAAACAACTGTTGATATTGATGTTCCTTCATGTTCAAAAATAACTGAAGAAAAAGAAATTATTGAAAAAATAAATAATGACAAAATACAATCAAGTAAATAATATTTTTTTAATTTTTTTATAATTATTATTTATAATACAATCAAGTAATAATAATAATAATTTTTAATTAAGGTATTGATACAACAATAATTAAAGAAGAAAATACAGATATAGTTCAACAAGATGATGATGGTTTTGAAAGTTTAAATGGAAATTTATCAAGTGACAATGATCCATTAATTTTATCAACTCAAACATCATTAGAAAATGATGATTTATTAGTCAACAAAGAATTATTAATAAATAAAGAAACAAGAAATTCATCAACAGATAATTCAAATAATTGTTTAGATGTTAATATTGGAATTAGTAATTGTCTAGGTAAAACAAGTACACCAGAAAAAAAACAATGTGAAAGTGAAGAAGAGGGTGAATGTGAAGATGGTGGTACAAATCAATTAACTGAAGCAACAACATCAGCAACTGAATGGCTTGGTGTTACAACAAATAGTGATGATTGTAGTTACAGGTATAATTTTAAAAATTATATTTTTACTTTATTGAATTAACTATAAATAAATAATAATCTTTTTTATTTTTTTTTTTTAGTTCTGATATTAATGAATCTGAGGGACATAGTGAAACAAATAATTTTGGATATGGTGAGTTTGTTGAACATCCATTTTCATGGGACCTCGATCTTCAACCATCAATTCTTCTTAATTCGAGTTGTACGGCATCTGATCGAGGTATATTGTCTATAATTTTTTGACAAAACACCCATTTATTTAATTTATATTATTAAATTTTTTATATACATATTTATAAATAATATATTATTCAAAGTTTCATGCACAATTTGGACAAGAGGAGATATTAAAAAAGCTGAATTATCTGTTCTTGATATTAGTTCATCAATAATTGCTAAAGCTGAATCAATGCCTGAAAGTATGGATTATTTTTATGGTGGACTTGTTTTATCAATAATACTTGCAGTTATACCATCAATAAGAAGATTAAGTGATTATTTTAGTTCTGATATTACAAATAATTTGGTTAATGATAATTTTGGTATTTTTGAATTTGCTGGTATTAATTTACAAATGTATACTAATTTTATTTGTAAAATTATTGATGTTGCATTTGGTAGTACTCTTTGGTATGTTGATATTATTTTATAATTAAAAATACTATGTTTTAGTTGATGCATATGTAATTATAAATTTTTGTTTTTTTAACAACAGGGAAAGAACGGTATTGGTTATTCTTTCATTTGAAAGATTTATACTTTCTTGTTTATTGTTTTTTCTACTTGGAGTTGCTGAACGTACATTTAAACAAAGATTGTTATATGCTAAATTATTTTCACATTTAACATCATCAAGACGTGCAAGAAAATCTGAATTACCACATTTTCGTCTTAATAAAGTTAGAAATATTAAAACATGGCTCAGTGTCAGATCATATTTGAAGGTAAATTTTATTAATTGTTGTTTTTTTTTTTCCATTCAAATGAATGTATTAAAAATATCTATTTGATTATTTGTTTTTAGAGAAGAGGACCTCAACGTTCAGTTGATGTTATTGTTTCAGCTGTATTTATTGTAACTTTATTGTTACTTTCATTTGTAAGTCTTGAATTAATAAAAGATTTAGAAAGCTTACAATCACGATATAATATTGAAGCACTATTTTGGAGTTTTACACTTGGTATTTATATACTGAGGTTCATGACACTTGGAACAAAAATTAATAAAAAATATAGAAATTTATCTGTTTTAATAACAGAACAGGTAAGTAATTTTTTTCTATTTTTTTCTACTTAAAAAAAACAACAACAACAACAATCATTAATATTTTTAATTTTTAGATAAATCTTTATTTACAAATTGAACAAAAACCACATAAAAAAGATGAACTAACAGTTGCAAATAGTGTTCTAAAATTAGCTGCTGATTTAATTAAGGTAACTCAATCAATAATAAATTATTCATTTTTTTAAATTAATAGTATTTTTATTTTATTTATTTCAGGAACTTGAAAGCCCATTTAAAATATCTGGACTATCTGCAAATCCATATTTGTATACAATAACTAAAGTTGTTTTACTTTCTGCATTGTCTGGTGTTCTATCCGAATTACTTGGTTTCAAATTGAAACTTCACAAAATTAGCATTAAGTAGTTGACAAAGTGATAATAAAATTCATCGATTATAAGTCTTTATTATTATTTTTTTTTTATTATCATATATAAATTAATGATGTGATTGAAGCATCCAGTGATTTAATTTTTTTTTTTTTTTTTTGTTATGTTATTTAATCTAGATACGTACTTGAAATTTTTTTTTTATTTTTTGTTGTTTGTTTTAAATTATTATACAAGTAAATATATATATATTTTTTTTTTGTGTTATAGATAATTTTATATTGAATATTTCAATATAAAAATTATAGAATAATTATTAGAATAATAAGACTATGCATTTTTTAAATAGAACACATGACTGTTACGATTGTTTATTGTAAATACCTATATAAAAAAAAAAATGCTAAATATATATGTATGTAAAACTTGACACCTTGTTTTATATTCAAAAAAAAAAAAAAATTATTCATTTTTTCTTTTTAATTTAAATTTATTCAATCAAGTACATTTAACTAATTTTTTTCTTTATTAATTTATTGCACTTTTTGTTTACAAATTTAATTTCAAATTGGAAAATTTTCTTGGCTTTAATTGAATATGAATAATTATAAAAATTAAATTATTTATAAAAATCAAAAAACAGCATGATTAAATTTAACAAAATAATTATTTAATATATTGATTAGTTTATAAATAAGTAAATAACAATAAAATTTAAATTTTTAAATTTAAAATATTTCTAGACTATTATTTTTTCTATATACATCTATAATAAAATAATTAAACTGGAACTTTTAATTAAAATCATAGTAATAGTAATAGTAATTATTTTTCTTGGAATTTATTAGTTCAGTATTTCGCCGTTGGTTGGTGCTTGAGCGCTCAATTCAGTATGACTGAATTTACTTCAAGTAAGCAACAAATGCCAGGCAAAATACCAAGTGAAGCTAGAAGAGAGAGGCTCAATTGTATATACTAGATAAATAAACAGTTAATATATATACATACTTAGATGGTGATTCATATTAATTTAGATAAATAATTTTCAATATACGTCTTGTTTATTAATTTTTTAAAACCATTTTCAAATTTAAATTATTCAAAAAATCTTTGGTGATTAATCATAATTATTGGACAATATAATATTCAGCCTGGCTGTGTTTGACCTAGACCTAATTTTTCCTCGTGGCAATGCCTTTGCCAGAGGATTGTTTATACGATGGAGCAAGGATGTTCGAGGGAATATCTGATTATTTTGGTCTACAAGTTGATCAGGTTACGTTTTAAAATTATTATACTAATCTTTTGTTTGTTTATTTACTCATTTTATATTTATCTTTAATTTTCATTTTAAATTATTGTCTATGTGCTTATTTACTTTTATATATTTATCTTTTTTTTTTTATTTTCATTTTGAGTGCTGTTTATTGTGATGAGCCACATGCAAAAACCTGTTGCAAATTTTTTTTTTTCTTAATTTTTATATCTAGATTTTTAAATAAAAAAATTAGGTTTTTTTAGTTATGATAAAAATTTAGTTTTAAGATTTATTTATCTATTTTTTATGACATCCTGGTGACTTGATAAAAATTACATGATTATTTTAACTAAAAAAAAAATATATTTTTTTAAAAATATTAGTTAAATTTTTAAAATAATTTTCCCACGTTTTTTATCTACTTGTATATTTTTTTTTTCTTTTTTTTTTTTTTTTTTTTTTTTAATTTTAAAGATAAAAATTAAATACATTTATATACTGATAAAAAAGTCTAGTTGTCTATTTAAAAAATACAAACAAATATAAAAACTGTCAGGAAAATGTTTACTATTTTTTTTTTTAAATTAAATGTTATCAATAGAAGTTGACAAAATTTGTATACATTAAATATTTATATATTTTAGTGAAATTAAAAAAAAAATAACAACGTGATAAAATTCATTGTATAATTATATTTTTAAATACTACATAAATATTCCAATTATTATTTTTAGAAAATAAATAATCTATTTATTTATCATTACCAAAATATTCTCCAAATTATTTTTCAGCTTCTTTTTATTATGTATAATTATAAAATATATTTATACCAAGTGGCACGTGCGCTCATAAATTTGCGCATTCAATAACAAAAAAAAAAAAAAAAAAACAACAAATGTTTTAAATTGGGATATTAAATTTTTTAAATATATCAATCAGTTTATGGATTTTATTTACGTCAATGAGTTGAAGATAAATGCTTTTAAAATTTATGACTAGTCATTTTACGCATCTTGATAAACATCATTGAGCTATATAGTTAATTAAAATAAATATATCAAAGAATATATATAAAGACACTCTTTTATTAGTACATGAATGATTTTTTTTTTTTTTTACACTTGACATCTTTTGTTATATTTTTTAGATACTTATGTAAATTTTCTTTTTTTTTTTTAAGACAATGAATAAAGCCTTTCAACGATAAAAATGCTGATGCATAAATAATTTAAATTCATAATAATTTTTAATTTTATTGTTATTTAATTTCTTTTTTTTTTACAGGTAAATTTTGTCGTCAGTCAGTTTACTGGATTGTTCTTGGCAAGTTACTTCAGAACATCATTAAAACTAGAAAATGTAACTCCAATAGTACGTCACACGTATGGCCTTGTTGTTGGTCTCTTCATGGGTTACTTTTGCTTTGGCAAGTAAGCTAAATCTTTCTAATTCACAATATTTAATTGATGTATTTATTAAATTTTTTTTATTTATAGACAGGCTGTTCATCTAGCTGGACTTCCAGCAATATGTTATATTGCAATACGTACACAAAATCCACATATTGTACAGAGGTATATATTTTACAATATTCAATACATTTTTTTTTTTTTTTCTTATTTCATTTATCAGCTATTAGTTTTATTTTATTTCCGTGTTTTATCATCCGAAAACAGAATATCCTAATTAATAATTTCGTCCAAAATAAAACAAACATCATGTAGCTCGGTGTTGTTGGTATAAAAAGCCATGAGATATTTGAAATTCAAATGAATAATTATGAAAATAATATACAAGCATAGTTTAACATGTCGACATAATGATGATTATGATGATTTAAAATTTGTCGAAAAATAATTATGACAAGAGTATGATCAGCACGATAAATAAATAAATATTCCATTTAAAAATTTATTTATTTTTTTTTTTTTGCAAATTTACTATTATCCATATATCTTGGATAAATTGAAAATTAATTTATTTAAAAATTAATTAATTCATCATCGTATTGTAATGACTCGCTGTTATTATTATTTCAAATTTAATTTTCATTAATATTTTCATCTTTTAAATGTATTTTATTAAATGTTTATTTTATTTATTCAAATAAGTAATGTGTATGAAATTTTTTTTGTTCAATTCAACAAGGGTTGTCTTGGTGTTAGCTCTTGGATATCTATCCTGTGTTCATATCTATCGACAACTGTATGATTACACATCTTACACACTAGATATTACAGGTAATTTAATTTTACATAATTTATAATTTTTTTTCTATAGAAATCAATATAATTTAATATATTTTTTTGTCAGCACCATTGATGGTAATTACTCAAAAAGTAATAAGTCTTGCATACAGTATTCATGATGGATCATCACGTGATGAATTAGAACTAACACCTCTTCAACGTCATCAGGCTGTTAAAAAAATACCAACAGTACTTGAATTTTTTGGTTTTATTTTTCATTTTCAAGCACTCTTGGTAGGACCTGTTATTTTTTATCGTGATTATATTGAATTTATTTATGAAACAGGATTTAAAGATGGTGAAAAATTTTCAGTAAGTATTAAAAAATTAAAACAAAAAATATAACAACTTATTTCTAGTTGAACAAAACTTTTTTTTTTTTTTAAAATTATACCTTGTATTTTTATTTTTTTACTAAAATTATTCTCACCATATGATTTCATTTTTCTTTACACATGAAATACTCGAAATTTTTTATCAAATCATAATATTATTTTTAGAATTTTTATCATGACTCGTTGAATAATACTGATCAAATGATTTTGGAGCCTTCACCAATACCAGTTGTTGTTAAAAAAATTATTTCTAGCATAATCTGTGCAATATTATTTATCTCATTACTTCCTGTATTTCCAATTCAAAAAGTCAAAGGTAAATATTTATCTATAAAATTTCAAAATTTTCAAATAATTTTTGTTTAAGTTACAAAATTAAATATCAATTATTGTTTTTTTTTACTAAAAAATAGAAAAATAAGAGTAGTAAATATTCATTTTACATAATGAAAATTAATTTATTTTCAGATGATGATTTTTTACAATCATCTACTCTGTACAAAATTATGTACCTGATTATTTCAACGACAATTGTGCGTTTTAAATATTATTACGCGTGGTTGTTTGCTGATGCGGTATGTAATAATTCTGGACTTGGTTTCAATGGTATTGATGCTGATGGTAAACCACACTGGGATAAATTTTCTAATATTGATATTTTTAAATTTGAGGTAATAATAATTAAAAATTATTCTATTTATTTTAAATTAGCTTGCATAATAAATACAACTTTGAGTTTATATTTTGAAAATGTTATTTATAAATTAATTTTATTTAGTTATCAACAAATTTACGAGAATCTATAGAAGCTTGGAATAAAGGAACAAATCGTTGGTTAAGAATGGTAGTGTATGAAAGAACAAGTAAATATCAAACTATCATGACTTTTTTTCTTTCTGCACTTTGGCATGGTTTTTATCCTGGCTATTATTTAACATTTGCTGGTGGTGCCTTGTTTACATTTTCTGGACGAGCTGTAAGTTTTAATAAAAAATAATAATAAAAATATTTTATTTATCTATCTAAAAATAATTTTTTTTCCATTTAGATTCGACAAACACTAAGACCATATTTTTTAGGATCAAAAATTTTAAAAATTATTTATAAAGTACTTACATTTATAACTACACGTATTGTTATGGCTTATCTTACATTTAGCTTTGTTTTGCTTGAATTTACACCAAGTATTCGAGTTTACTTGTGAGTTTAAAATTAATTTTTATTTTATAATTACATATACAATTTAAAAAATATTGTTTTTTTATTTTATTAACAGATCAATGTACCTGATACCACATCTTTTGGGTTTGACTGCAATTTTTTTACTACCATTACTTCCAATTGGAAAATTAAAAAATACACAATATCAGTTAAGAAATTTATCAAATGATATTAAAAATGAACAAAATATTAATAACGAATTGAAAATTAATAACAATGGTTTTACCAAAGAAGCAAAATAAAAAAAATTTTTTAAATAAAAGTAAATACAATATTGAAAATTATTTAATTACATTTAATTCGTATTTAGTACTTCGTTCAGCTCAATTAAAATTCAAAAACTTTAAACAACCTTCTCAACTAATTTTATCTATTTTTTTTTATTTATATTTTTTTATCAATAATTATTCCATTTAATTATTTATCACAAATAATAATCGTGAATGTATAACAGTCATTTAAACAGACAGGTGTTAAAATATATATTGCGAAGCAAAAGTCACGACAGGCAACCCTCAGCTCTTTCCCATCCTAAGTTTGATATATTTTTTTTGATGAAATTACTATAATTAATTTTTTTTCTTATATATATTCGTTAAATCTTATTTCTATTTTTTTTTGGGTTTAAAAAAAAAAATATTTATTTTATAATATTAGAATTTTAATTTGCCAAAAAAAGTTCAGTGTTTTTTTATTCATATTTAAAATTAAAAATATTTGATATTTCAAAGAAAAATACAGTATAGTTGTTTATTTCAAACAAATCAAAAAATAAGATAAATACAAGAAATAAATTTAATTTTTTAATCAGCTTATAATAGTTATACCCATCGTATGAAACTATAACAGACATACAATTACAATTAATTGAATATGTATTCAATAACAATTATATTTGAATAATAAATTTATTATTTATTTTTTTAAATTTTAATATATAACATTTTTGGACGATTATACGTGCGTCAATTGAAACATCATTAATAAACAATCGAAATATATTAATTAACCAATATATTTTATAAATATCATGATAATGAAATTGTAATTTTATCTGATGGTATTATTCTTATTTACTACCCTTTTTCCGGAGAATATTTATAAGTCATTATTACGCATCAAAAGTATAATAATAATAATAACAAAGAGACCTTTACTTTTTACAATTTCATATTATGATTCTATATAATATAAACTTTTTACTTATTACCGTTGATATTTATTTGAACATTGATAATTAATCATTAAAACCAAAAACATGTACTTGCACATTTCCAACATTGACGGCAATCTCCTTTGGAGAAACATGCAGTTGCGTTGAGGCCATCGTCTTTTTTAGTATAGCACCACATTCTTAAAAGATCTGCACATGTTGTCCAGCATTTATTTTTTTCACATCCATACTCTACGCGACAGTTCCTAGCCTCGAGCGCCTCATTGCTCTGCGGACCACCCAAGTCTCGAACGGTTATTGAATTTACACAAAAAAGTGTACTCAAACCAAAAATTATTATTATTACGAATATTAATATGTTTTTCATCTGAAATTAATTATTTAAAAAAAAATTAAAAATATAATAAAATGATTAAATACTTATAATATAGATTATATTATTAAACTTACATTATTTAAGTTGGATATTTTTTTATTTTTCACAAGTTGATTCGGAAAATTAGTTATATATATAGTGAAAATGAGAATTTTTTAATTCATTATATACTCGAAGAACATTAGCGATTATGAATAATTAAATTTCGCAAATTACGAACGAAAATAGAGTGCTTTTTAATGATGATAAAAAAAAAATAATGAAAATAATTATTGTTAATTAGCTGATAAAATTTTTCTATTGCATCGACGCAAATAAAATGAGACTAACAATATATTATTATTATTATTATTATTATTATTATTATTATTATTATTATTATTATTATTATTATTATTATTATTATACTTTTAATGTCACATATTATAAGTATTTAGCGGAAAAAGGGTAGTAGATAAGAATACCGTCAGATAAAATTACAATTTAATAAGTAGGATATTCATAAAAATTCAAAATGTTTATTAATGATGTTTCAATTGATGTTGGTAATCAGCAAATAATCTTCCAAAAATGTTAAATTAAAACTTTAAAAAATATTGTAAACTGTAAAAATAAATAATAAATTTATTATTCAAACATAATTGTTGTTGAATATATATTCAATTAATTGTAATTGTATGTCTGTTATGGTTTCATACGATGGGTATAACTATTATAAGCTAATTAAAAAATTAAATTTATTTCTTGTATTTATCTTATTTTTTGATTTGTTTGAAATAAACAACTACTGAATTTTCCTTTGGAATATCAAATATTGTTAATTTTAAACATAAATAAAAAACCACTGAACTTTTTTTGGCAATTAAAATTGTAATATTATAGAAAAAATATTTTTTTTTTTAAATTGAAAAAAATTAAAATACAAATTAACGAATAAGTACAAGAAAAAAAATTAATAGTTGGGAAGGTTGTTTGAAGTTTTTAAATTTTAATTGAACTGAACGACGTAATAATATTTCTCAATTATTATTGTTTTTCATTATAACAAAATATATAAACTAATAAAAAATAAAATTACGATGAAAATTTACTACCCTTTTTCCGGAGAATCTTTAATATATATATAACAATAAAATGTAAAAGTATGATAATAATAATAACAACAACAACAATAATAATAATAATAATAATAATAATAATAATAATACTAATAATAGTAATAATAATAATTTGCCGTTTTGTCAATTATAATTATATGATATGTACCTATATATAAATTTTTAATAAAAAAAACATTAATTTTCTGGTGAAGGTTTTTTAATAATTTAATACGACTAATAATTCATATTTCATATGCCACGATGGAGTATTTAGAATACTGTTATCTGAAATAAAGAAAAATATATAAATAATATTTGATGATTCACCGGAGAAAAATCTAAAATTTTTATTTTTTTTTCTAATGTTATTATATAAAAAAAAAAAAATAGAAATGAAAAAATATTATTTTCGTTACGATATAAAAAATTCCAAATTAATAATCGAAAAATATTTAAAAAAAAATAAAAAAAAAAGTTATCATGTTGCTGAATAAATTTTTTAATGGTATTTTAATATGGATAAATAAAGTCAAATTATCAGACTAAATATTTTATAATAATAATTAAAGTATTTTTTTTTTAAATTGCAGTTTTATCGATGCGATAGTCAAATTGTTGTCAAACATTGTATATAACAGTAATATGTGATTGTTTTACTTTTCATTCAATAAAGTTATGCAAAAACTAATTGATAGCGTAAATAAAAAAAAAAATTGGCTTGACAATGAAATTTTATTTTTTTATGATTGTTTTGTTAGATTATTAAAACTGGGTGACCTTGAGTTCATTCATTATTGATCAAGAGGCACCATATGTTAGTGCTTCGAGTAAGGCATGAAAAAAAAACATGATTGTGTGAAAAATAAATATTTTTAATTACCTTTTTTTATTCTTGACGATAATTGAGTGAGCTAATTTGTACTGGTGAAAGTCAGATTTGTATTTCAACAAAAGTTAAAATCAAAAATAGTTTACTCCAAATTTTTAATTTATACAATACTTTGTTATTATTATTATTGAAGTACAAATTCTGATTTTATCAACATAGATTGATAGATTCACATAGCTTATTTAAAGATAAATCTAACTATATATGCATATTTCGTTTTTTTTTTTTTTTTTATATTTATTATTCCATTTATAACACATCAATTACATTAGATACAATTCTAGTTAAAATATGTTGTTTTGAATTCAATTTATATCACATGGTGCTTCAAAATTCATGATACAAAATATTTATCAATCTTTTATGTATGCGTATTAATAAAAATTGACAACTATCGATAATTATAAGTTTAGCAAGCCAATTATAATTCTACACGCAATAAATATAGTTAAACATCTTATTCGTCTTATTAGTATTGTGCGTAAAATGATGGAAAAAAAAAAAATTAATTGCTAGTTTAATTGAACAAATTTATTTATTTGATAATAAGTAATTTAAAAAATTATGCCTGACCAAGCCAATGCCACTATATGTATTTAGTTGAGCGGTTTAATTCACTAGTATACGTTTATGATGTTTATTAGTATGTCAAGGTCAACAATATTTATATCACACACAATAACTTCAGATACAGATTTTAAAATTATCATTATTATTATTTCTCAAGCACAAATCAAACTCGGCGAGCAAATTTAAGATAAACACTATGAATGCGATCAATTAATTTGAATCGAAAATTTATAATTTCAAAAATTAAGGTTATTAAACTAATTGCAAGACCAATACCAAGTAATAAAAAACAATTAGAATAATTAAGTCGCTCGAAGACAAATGAGTTGGATCCAATACTGCAAAACTAAGTTGAAGCTGAATTGAAGTCTCTGGTAGTACATATACATGAGAAGGATTAAATTTCGTATTTACTGTTGAAGGATCCATTACCATCAATAATGCCATTTTTTTATTTTTACCGTTTATTAAATCTTGGAGTTGTTTTTCATACTTAATACGTTCAAGTTCTTTATAATGTTCAAATGTTTTATTTCCAATGAATAAACTTTTTGTATCTTTTAAACCACCAAGTGTTATTCCTGATTTATTTAATCCTTTTATTGTGCGAATTTTATTATTAGATTTGATATTTACCATTTCACGTAGAGATATTAAAGATATTTGTGCTATCATAAAAGCGAATATAAACCAAAACATGAGAAATATTATGAATGAAAATCTGAGTGGTCTTCTATTGTATGGTATGCCAAGAAGAACAGCGAATATTTCAAATAATGAAATTTCATGGAATAATATAAACTTGACAATTATTGGAAATAATATAACAGCAGTTATTGAAATCCATTGTTCTTTTCCGAAAGGAAATGTTATAATTCTCAGTTTTTCAGATTGGACTGGTACAAGCCAAACAAATTGTACAACATCATGAGGAATTGTGTAATCAATATCAAATGTTGGTTGCCATGTGATACCACCAATGACAATATCATAGGACCTGTTGCTGTCAAATGAATTAGCAATTCTTTGTGTTTTTGTATCATTTTCAGTTCCTGGGATTTCCGATAAATTAATTGTAAAATTTAGATGATTTGCGACAACTCGTAATATCGATAAATCAATACCTTTATATTCAAGCTTATTATTATTTTTTTGTTTAACAGCATACATGTACGGTTCATTATTCAAATAGCCAACATTTACAGAACAATTATTCATTTTCATTGGTTCAAATAACGTAATATTTATTATCCATTTTCCATTTTGACATTGGCCAACAATCACTGGGTCCATTGGTTCTCTGAGTATATTTGGTTTAAATTCATTACTATTCATTGCTAGATAATAATTTTCAACAAAACCAATTATAACAATATTTGCTATTTTTTTAATCCATAATAATTTAGTCAGTATATTTGATTCTTCGATGAATAATTTTTTATTTTTAAAATGATCAACTAAGAATACTGTATATGTCGATCCACGACTACTAATTTGATGAATTTTTATTTGAAAATCATCAAGATCATTATGGTTTCTCAATAAAATAAAAATATTCATTCTTGTTTTTTTCATATTATTTTGACCGTTGTAGTCTTCAGTAAATACAAATGTTGGGTAACTTTTTTGTATTTCTTCCAAGTAAATATTTGACATTTTAACGTGTTTATTCAGAATAACTGTAATGATTTTTGGCTGTTTCTTCAAGTGAGAGGTCACAAAATCATCAAGACAAGCTTGTAATAAATCTTTATTCTTGATTACTTCACTTTTTGTTGAAACATCATTGAGTCCAAATTTACTTGCTAGTTTATATTTTAAATTTTTTGAATCTAATTCTGTACAAGATATTAATTTACTTGATGTCACTATGAAAAGTAACAATCGCACGTTGATGAAAATCATTTTGTTGACTGTATAAAAAAACAATTTATATTTTTTTGGTCATTAAATGTCCAATGAAGTTTTATATTTTTATATGATTCTTTGTTGTGTCAAGTTAAAATTGCGTGTAATCCCTTAATGAATTCAAGGCTTTTTCATTATTGATTATTTATTTGCATATAGTTTGTTTGTTCATATAATATATATGAGAAAAAATGATATTACCATAAATTCGTATATTTATATATTTCAAAATGTCTTGAATGAAGAAAATACGTTAACACGTATATATAGTTAAAATGTTGTTATAATTGTTTGATTCACTAATTATTGTATTAAAACAATTTCATATTATGTATGACGTAAGTGTGTCGCGCAACAACCTGCAAAACAAAAGAAATTAATTATTCAAAATTTACACTTCATATTCCAAGCAAATTGATATATATATAGGTATATAATTTATTTTACGTATGTAAATCAACCCTTGAGATATCCTCGGAATATTCTTCTTATTGTGGAGACTAATATAATAAAGTTTATAATCTTTTTATTCAACCAAGATATTATTTTTTTTATACACACCGTAATTATATGTATGACAAATTTATAGACATGTTTTATACAGCCTGGCAACGTTTTAGATCTGTATATACATTGAGGCAGGCATGCGCGAACATGAGATTCATGTAAACATATATCTGACCGCGACAACGCGTTATCATTTGCACTCTTTTGCATATGATATCATACATATATAGAAGTACTACCTATATATGTATGCTTGGAACAACATGTGAACCTGCACTGTACGTATATTACGATTTTTATAGTAAAATATGGTACATCTTATTTTTTTTTCAAGTACTACGTATTTTATCAGGCGAACAAGTTAACAATAATAATAATTGCAAAATTATAGTTTGTTAGTTTTTATATTAAACGCAATTTTTTTTTTTTTTTTTTTTTTTAAGCTACAAATTGAAACATATACTAAAATTTTATTCTAATCATTCTTATTAGAGTCATATATAATATTTAAAATTTACACAATGAAATATTTTTTTTGTTAATGCCAATTTTTGATAATTTTAAAAAATAAAATGAATAAAAATAATATTATTAAATAAATTTTATTATTTAAATTTTATTATTTGATTGCAATATCGCAATCAAATAATAAAACAATGATTGGCCGAGTGAATCAAGATGACTATACATGTCATGTCCCTGAGTAATTAAAACGTTTGACTTATTATTTTTATCGAATTCCATTTGCAAAATCTCTAAAAATATTGCTTTAAATGACGTTGAGAAATTTGTTGTTGATAATTTTAAAAATGATAAATATAATGGCGCCAAAAGAATCATTGATTTCATATACAATCAGATCTCGAGGTATGGAATTTTTTTTTTCTCATATACATCTCGTATACATACAAGTATACAGGTGGTAATTGCCGTGGTAATTCGGAAAAATAAAATTATGGTGATACTGAAATTTTTCAACAATCTTATGTTGTTTCCAAAATAATCTTGTTGTTTTTGAAAAATAGAAAAATATCCAACGTAAATAAAGTAAGTATATATAATTCATATATAAAATTGATTACAATATTAAAATTTTAAATTTTCTTAAAATAATTAATTTCAGATGAAGAACATATTAATATTGGTATCAATGATGGTTTTTGATCCGAATACACTTTTTTGTCCAAATTCATTACTACAAAATTATAATGAAATTTCAAATGAATGTGTCAAAAGAGGATGGATGTAAAATAAATAAATAGTAAATATGGATGTAACTACGACAAAGGGAAATGTAGGGCAGGATGTGCAAATGCTTTTAAGATGTGGTGCTGGGCTAAAAACTCGACCGACTGTTCAAGTGTAGCTGAATGTCAGGACAAAGTCGATTGTAGTCCATGTTTGTATGTTTAGGTATATGTTTTTGGTTTTAACGGTTGATTATTAATGTTCAAATAAATATCAACATAAATATTACTATTGCGATATTATACTTTTAATGTTATATAATATTATAAATATTCTTCGGAAAAAGGGTAGTAAATAAGAATAATACCATCATATAAAATTACGATTCAATTCCCAGGATACATATTTATAAAATATATTGTTTAAATAATATTTAAATTGTTTATTAATGATGTTTCAATTGATGCTGTATAGCAAATAATATTCCAAAAATGTTATATTAAAATTTAAATAAATAATGTAAACTGTAAAAAATAAATTTATTATTATTTATTATTCAAACGTAATTGTTCTTGATTATTCACTCAAAGAACATTATCTACTATGAATAATTAAATTTTAAAAATTACGAATAAACATATATAGTGCATTGTATAATTATGATAAAAAAAAAAAACGAAAATAATTGTAAATTTTTAAAATTTCATTATACATAATCGCTAATATTTTTCCAGTATATAACGAATTGAAAATTATTGACGAAAATAATTATTGTTAATTAGCTGATAAAAATTTTTCTGTTGCATCGATGTATAATATTTAAAATTTACAAAATAAATGATCGGGAATGTATGATGAACATTTAATACACAGACAGATGTTTTTTTTTTTTAGTTATTTTTTTATATTTACATATATAGGTATCAAGGTTATAATAAATAATAATTGAAAAATATTATTACGTCGTTCAGCTCGATTAAAATTCAAAATAACTTTAAACAATTTTCCCAACTAATTTTATCTATTTTTTTTTATTTATATTTTTTTATCAATAGTTATTCCATTTAATTATTTATCGTGAATGTATAACAGTCATTTAAACAGACAGGTGTTTTTTTTTTTTTCCGTTTTTCATATAATATATATCAAGGTTTAAAATATATATTGCGAAGCAAAAGTCACGACAGGCAACCCTCAGCTCTTTCCCATCTGAGTTAGATATATTTTTTTTGATGAAATTACTATAATTAATTTTTTTTCTTATATATATTCGTTAAATCTTATTTCTATTTTTTTTTGGGTTTAAAAAAAAAATATTAATTTTATGATATTAGAATTTTAATTTGCCAAAAAAAGTTCAGTGTTTTTTTATTCATATTTAAAATAAACAATATTTGATATTCCAAAGGAAAATACAGTATAGTTGTTTATTTCAAACAAATCAAAAAATAAGATAAATACAAGAAATAAATTTAATTTTTTAATCAGCTTATAATAGTTATACCCATCGTATGAAACTATATATCAGACATACAATTACAATTAATTGAATATGTATTCAACAACAATTATATTTGAATAATAAATTTATTATTTATTTTTTTAAATTTTAATATATAATATTTTTGGAAGATTATACGTGCGTCAATTGAAACATCATTAATAAACAATCGAAATATATTAATTAACCAATATATTTTATAAATATCATGATAATGAAATTGTCATTTTATCTGATGGTATTATTCTTATTTACTACCCTTTTTCCGCAGAATATTTATAAGTCATTATTACGCATTAAAAGTATAATAATAATAACAAAGAGACCTTTACTTTTTACAATTTCATATTATGATTCTATATAATATAAACTTTTTACTTATTACCGTTGATATTTATTTGAAGATTGATAATTAATCATTAAATCCAAAAACATATACCCGCACATTTCCAACAGTTACTGCAATCGCTATCGTCGACACATGCAGTTGCGTTTGGGCCATCGTCTTTTTTAGTATAGCACCACATTTCTAAAGGAGTTGCACATGTTGCCCAGCATTTATTTTTTTCACATCCATACTGTATGGGACATTTACTAGCCTCGAGCGCCTTATTGCTCAGCGGACCACCGGTCAAGTCTCCAGCGGTTAATGAATTTACACAAAAAATTATTATTATTACGAATATTAATATGTTTCTCATCTGAAATTAATTATTTTTAAAAAAATTAAAAATATAATAAAATGATTGAATACTTATATAATATAGATTATATTATTAAACTTACATTATTTAAGTTGGATATTTTTTTATTTTTCACAAGTTGATTCGGAATATTAATTATATATATAGTGAAAATGACAATTGTTCAATTCATTATATACTCGAAGAACATTAGCGATTATGAATAATTAAATTTTGCAAATTACGAATAAAAATAGAGTGCTTTTTAATGATGATAAAAAAAAAAATAATGAAAATAATTATTGTTAATTGGCTGATAAAATTTTTCTATTGCATCGACGCAAATAAAATGAGACTAACAATATATTATTATTATTATTATTATTATTATACTTTTAATGTCACATATTTTAAGTATTTAGCGGAAAAAGGGTAGTAGATAAGAATACCGTCAGATAAAATTACAATTTAATAACTAGGATATTCATAAAAATTCAAAATGTAATCCCCAAAAAATGTTATATTAAAATTTTAAAAAATATTGTAAACTGTAAAAATAAGTTTAAATTATTGTACTTGTATGTCTGTTATAAAACGATATAGATGTGAAAATTTTTGTGACATTGATCGTCCTTTTTCATCTACAATTAAATAAAATATTTATTTTGTTTATTTTACAATTTAATTATAAATCAAAGATTAAAACAAAAAAATACTTTCTTATATATATTAATTTAATATATAATAAAATTAACAATAAAACTTTTTTTAATCTTAAAAAAAATATATATATATTATTGTATTTTTATAAAAGTAGAGTAAATCAGTAATACATATATACTTGACCAAGAATTAGTATTATTATCTAGTTTAAATATTATAAGCCTTGACCCCTATTATTAACAAACCATAATAAATAATTTTATACTAAATTATAACTTGATTTACAATGAAAAAAATTTTTTATTTATCATTTAAAATTACAATTTATGATAAAATAATTAAATCCAATATATTTGTCTCTTTTATCTTGAATTTTTTGTATATATTTAAACAAAAAAAAAAATTGTTTACAAGATTGAGTACCCTTGAGATCAATTAAAAAAGTATGTTACAATAATATAATCGATCGCAAGTAATAATTTTATTATACTTTTTTTCAATATATTCGGTTCAATGCTAATTGGAACATACAAAATACTATTAAAAAAAAAAAAAAGGTTATATATAAAATTGTTAAAAGAATAAAAAAATAAATAAAATATAAAATAACACAGAAAGAGGACAATAATCGTATAAAGAGAATCACAAAAAGTGTTATACCGGTCATATGAAGCCTTATGAAAATTTTTTTTTTCTTTATTATCAAACTCCAAATAGAGAGCATTTAAAATTTTCAGTCAGTCGGTTGAACGCACTTCTCCATCATGGTAAGAAATAATAAATATATTGCAAAAAAAAAATAAAAGTGTTATTAAAATTTATATAAAAATAGAAATCATTAAATATAGTGAAAATTTTATTAATTTATTAATAAATTAATAAATAATATTATGTGTTTATTACAGAATCTTTGTGGATTAGTTAAGCTAGACTATGGAATGATGATAATTAATTTGATACTGATATTTTGGACATCAATGATACAAACACATGAATTACCAGTTGAATATCCACCATGTTATTTTAATCCATTGTGTACATGTTCAAAAGCAATACCAGATCTTGGAATTGTTAATTGTGATAATGTTCCAATGCCAATGATACCACATCCAATTAATTCATCAAAAGTATTTATGTTACAACTTGGTAATAATGGATTACGTCATATTCAACCACAATTTTTAATGAATACAGGTATCTAAAAATTAATATAAAAAAAAATTATTAATATATTATATTATGTATATTATTTTACATTAACATTTTTTTAGGTCTGTATAATTTACAAATTAGGTATAATCCGTTATCGGATATTCCAGACGAAGCTTTTCTAGGGCTTGAAAGATCGTTGTGGGAATTAGAATTGCCATATAATAAACTTGTTCGTGTACCAAGTAGATCATTTAGACATTTACAAAAACTTAAATTACTTGATTTAACTGGTAAATTATAATATTAATTATGAAAAAATTTATTTAATATATACATGAACGAATGAATAAAATGTGTGTTTTTTTTATTTTTTATTTTTAAATTTTTAAAGGAAATCAAATATCATCAATATCAGCAGATAATTGGCGTGGTTTAGAAAATTCATTGCATTATTTACGTTTAGGAAAAAATACAATTGATAGATTACCAGCAGATGCATTTTCTGGTTTAACTGTACTTGAAATATTAGATTTACGTGATAATGATTTATGGGAAATTGATTCATCAGTATTTCGTGATGGTATACCACATTTAACACATTTATATCTTAATGGTAATCAATTAACAAGTATACCATATAGTCAAGTATCAAATTTAAAAAGAATTAAAGTACTTGATTTGAGTTATAATAGAATTTATAAAATGACACATATACAAAATGAAGCTGAAATACGAGGTTTACAAATATCACTTGATACATTGAGACTTGATTGGAATCAAATTGAAATATTAACAGCTGGATCATTTCAACATTTTTTTAATGTTAATAAAACTTATTTAAGTGGTAATCCATTGACAATTGTTGAGGTTTGTTTATATAATTAATTAATTAATTTTTATTTTAAGGTAATTTAATTTAAATAAAAGTTTTTTTTGCTTTTTTTTTTGCTTTTAGGAAGGTACATTTAAAAATTCAAAAATTCGTGAACTTTATTTTATTGATTGTGATTTAACTGAAATGACATCATCAAATTTAAAGGGTCTTGAATTTTCATTGGAATTATTAGATTTATCTGGTAATAATATAACTGATCTTCCAAATAATATTTTTCAAGAATTTGATTTTTTAAGAACTCTTAATTTTCGTGAAAATAAAATAACAAAAATTTCACCTGGTAAGATATATTATAATTAATGTATGTATATGTATATTAATTAAATTTTAATTGCAGTTAAAGTTTTTGCTAGTTTTCAATATTCACTTTATAATATTGATTTAAGTGGTAAAATAAATGGAATAATATCACTTCAAGATTTACGTCATATGAGAAATTTACGTTATTTATCATTATCAAAATTATCACAAACGACACTTGGACCAGATGATTTTAATGAATTTGGAATGGATATTAAAGAACTTCATATAATACAAAGTAATATTAATGAAATTAAAAATCATGCATTTACAAATGTACGTGGTATAAAATATTTAAATTTTGCTGAAAATTCAATTTCGACAATTGAAAATGAAGCATTTTCGGAAGTTGGACATTCATTACAAATACTTAAATTAGCTCATGCATTATCAATGAATGAAATACCAAGTAAATCATTTAAAGATTTAACAAATTTACAATATCTTGATATGAGTAATAATAAAATACGTACAATGCCAGATAATTCATTTCATTTTTTAAAAAGAATTAAAAAAATTGAATTACAAGATAATGAAATAAGTGAAATTAAAAAAGGAACATTTCAAGTAAGTCATTATTATATAAATTAAATAAATTAATAAATTAATAAATTAAAAAATAATTAATATTTTAGGGTGATATACATTCAACATTAGAAGAAATTGATTTTTCATTTAATCGTATTTCAAATCTTCAAATTCATACATTTGTTGATTTATCATCAATGTCATTGATAAATCTTGCTGATAATAATATTGAAAATATTAATAGACGTGCATTTATGAATATGAATCGTTTAAAATATATAAATTTACGTGGTAATAAAATAAAATTAATAGCTGATGAATCATTTCAAAATTTGCCAGATCTTGAATTTCTTGATTTATCATATAATAAATTAACAGAATTTGATTTTGGCTGGTTTGATCAAGTTGGTACATTATCATCATTTAAAGTTAATTCAAGTCATAATTCAATAATTAAATTAAAAATTGAATTATCAACATTATCAACACCAAATAGTATGTATTTTACATCTGGTGGAATAATACAATCAAATATAAGAGTATTAGATTTGAGTCATAATAATATTACAGAAATTGATAAATTTTATTTTCGTCCAGTTGAATATTCATTAACACATTTATATTTATCAAATAATCAATTAACAAATATGACACAATTAATATTTGGTAATTTAGCACATTTACAATGGCTTGATTTACGTTTTAATGATATTATGGAAATTGATTATGATTGTTTTAAAAATACAAATAATATACAGCTATTATTATTATCACATAATAATATTATGGATATACCATCTGAATCATTTAGAATATTAAAAAAATTACGTATATTAGATTTATCATATAATAAATTACGTGCATTACCAGATAATATGTTTTCTGATATATATTTAGAAAGTTTAGATTTATCACATAATCAATTTATGCGTTTACCAACAAAAACATTATTTGGCTCAGCATCACAATCATTAGCATATTTAAATATTGCATGGAATTTAATATCTGGTGTTCATACAACTGATGCAATATCAAGATTACGTGTAAGTATTATATTAATTTAATGACGATGATAATAATAATAATAATAATCAATTTTGTTTTTTTTTTTCAGTCATTAATTTATCTTGATTTATCATATAATCGTCTTGTTCGTCTTGATGATGGTGTATTTTCTGAATTAAAAAATTTAAATTATCTTGATTTAAGTCATAATAAACAATTGATACTTGAAACAAGAGGAAGAACATTTCATGGTCTTGAAGATACATTATTAATACTTGGTTTAAGTAATATATCATTATTAAGTGTACCAGAATTACCATTTCATAATTTACGTCATCTTTATCTTGCTAGTAATGAATTAGCAACAATACCAGCTGAACTTGCATCAAATTTATCATCATTACATGAACTTGATTTAAGTCATAATGATTTAACTGTTGTACCATTAATAACACATACATTATTTGAACTTAAAAAATTTAATTTAGCATATAATCCAATAACAATTATAACAAATACAAGTTTTCTTGGTCCAGCTGATAGTCTTGTTGAGCTTGATATTAGAAAATTACCATTAATTATATTTGAAAGTGGTGCAATATGTAAAGCTGGTAAATTACGTACATTAAGTATCACTGCCTATACTGATATTAAAAATTTTAATTTACCAAATTTACTTGAGCACAATCATGGACTTAGAAATTTATTAATTGATATACATAATGATACAAATCTTGAACGTCAAATGAAAGGTTTATTTCCAACTAAATTATTTAATTTTACATTTACTGGTAAAAAATTTAATACAATTGATAAATATATATTAAAAGGAATGAAAAGTCCACATTTACATTTTACATTATATAATACATCTGTTAAAAAAATATCAAGTGATATATTTTTAATTCCAAAAACAGTTAGAAATATAACTATTTATTTAAATAATAATGAATTAAGTACATTGGAAAATCCATCAAATGGTTATAAGCCTGGTGTTGAGGATAAAAAATTTCTCATGGGTCTCATTATGGCTGGTAGTCATGTACAGTGTGATTGCAACATTGGGTATTAATTTTTTTTTCATTTTAAACAAATTAACTAATTATTTAATTTATTTAATAATTTTTTTATATTATTTATTTAGATGGATTGAAGGATGGCAAAGAAAACAAAGACAATATCGAGAAGATAGATGCTCTAATTTTCCTCATCGTCGTTATAATTTTGAAATTGATGAAGACAATGAATACAGTTGTTGGGATAATGGCTGGGATGATGATTTACGTGAAGCATTTTGTTCAAATAAAAATAATATTCCTGTTTTAAATGCACTCAAAGATGACATTGAATGTGGATGGTCAACAGCATCAACAAATAAATTCAATTATAAATTTATTATTTATATTTTTTCCTTGATAATAATTCATATTTAATTTTTTAATTTCAGCTATATTTATTTATTGTTAAAAATAGTCATTTAAATTTATTATTAATTATATACAAATGTGTGTATTTTTTTTTTTTTTTGAAACAAATGTTTAATAATAAATAAAATTCATGAAATTTCAATTAAAAAAAATTGTTTGGATTTTTTAAAAAAATATTTATTTATATTGTTTATTTGAGAAATAGAAAAAAAAAATTCTAAAAAAGTACCTGGAATATTATTTCTACAACCATTTCAATAATTGGATTCCAAATATATCCAAAAATAAAATAAAGACACATATAAATTCCAATTAATTCTAATGAAAAAATTGCAAATTTTATTGCAATTTGATGATGATCATTTGTCTTTTGAATGTTGACTAATTTATCAAGAATAAATCTCAATAAAAATATTCCAAACTGTAATTAATATTGATTATTATTTATTTATATTTATTTATAATTTTTATAATTATTAATATTACCTCGCCAACTAGTGTTGCATTTGCAACAATATAAAGAAGAACTAAAATTGATTTTCCAGTTATTTGACTCATTAATTTAACCAATGATGAAAATGTATATTCATTTTTTGGTGTACCATGATGAATTTCTTGATAATCAGCAAGATAATTACGACTTTTAATAAGTAAATTTGTTTTTTTTAAATCAACATTATCTTCTTGACATTTATCATTTGAATAACATATACTTTTTTGTTGATTTGATTTTGTAATATTTAATAAATTTTTATATTTTGAATTTAAACATTGATTTTCATTATCACACCAATCACCTGGTGAATTTGTTGGATTATCAGATTTTTCAATCATATATTCACTCACAATTTGTAAAGCATCCAATTTTTTTAAATGATTCTAATGAATAAAAATTTTTTTTAAATAAAATTAAATTAAAAATTTATTATATAAATCAAATTTATTACTGTTATTGCTTCATCAAGTTCTTCATCAGACATTTTAGCAGTTTCTAAATGCATATTTTTATTATTAAATAGAAAATAAATAAAAAAATTTAGAAAAAATTATTATCTATCAATAAATTAAAAATAAATGAATTAATTATTTTTTAAACTTTCTTTTAACTTCAGGTAAAGAAAATTAAATAAAACAGTCTGTAACTTCTAAGTATATATATATTTATTTTGAAAAAAAAAAAAAAAATAGTTTACATTATTATTATTAAATAACTACAATAAATTTTATTCATCATTTTTATTTTTTTTAAATAACAATAAAAAATAAAACAAAGATTATATATAAAAAAATATTTGTCAAGTTTTGTTGATAAAAAAAAATATAATAATCAACTTAAATTTAAAACTTGACAATTATTATTATTATTAATAACATTTATTATATAAAAAAATATTTTTTAATTGTAAATAATTTACAAAAATATTTTTTATTTTATTTTTTAAATCTCTTTTTTTCTTAATGAATAATTTATAGGAAATTTTCTTTACTATTTAAATGTAAAAAAAAAAAATAAAAATAATTGCAATAATTAATTATTAAAATAATTAAATAATAATAAATTAATTATTTTTTTGTAATGCAAATTGTAACATAGTTGATCTCATTTTAATAACTAATTTTTCTAATTGTTCAGCTTTTATTTTTAATTTTTTATTATCATTTTCAAGTATCATTGCTCTTAATTCCATTTCATTTTCTTTAACTTTTTTATTCATTCTAGATTTTTTAGATGCTTGATTATTTTTTTCTCTTGAATCTTTGTAATTACTACTACAATCTGATAGTCCATCATCAGAATCATAATTTCTTTTTGTTCCTTTATCTAATTGTATTGAATTTACTACTTCAACCCTCTGTCTTCCTCTAACTTTTGTATTTTCTATTGATCTATCTGTTGATGGTAATTTCATTTTCAAACAATTAATCTCATTAAATTCTGGACTTGATACCGTAGATGAAATTAATAATTCTGATTTTATTTTTTCATAACTATTGTTATTATTATTTATCGTTCTGTTATTATTATTATTCGATAAAATTGTTGTAGAATCTGTAGAAATATTTTCTTCCAGTGAAAAAATATCGTCTTTCTGTAAAATTAAAAATTTATCAATTAAAATTGTATGTATTATTTTTTTTTTTTATTTTCAATACTTACATCACAAAGATAAGATAATAAATCAAATGAATTATTATTATTAAAAACATTTAAAGTATCCCAATTTTCATATTTTTCTGTTTGACCAATTTGATCGTTATCAATTTGTTGAATCCACTCATCTTTTTTAAGGACATTTTGCCATCCATTTAAATCTGTTAATAAATCATTGTCATATTGGCTGTTATTATTGTTGATTAATTGTAATTCTTGTTTTAAATCTTTCCCCCAAACTTCGTCTCCCATATTATTCATTGAATAAATTTTATTTTGATTTGCATCAATAACTTCTTGCTCATCTTTTATCTCAATACAATCTAGAAAATAATAATTAATTAGTTAAAAATTGTTTAATGATGATTATCATAAATGAAAAAAATTAATATTTATCGTACCTTTAATTTCATTTTGATTTAATTCACCTGCAGGAAAATCGCATGGGGCCCGGATAAATGTATCCATACACCAATCGCTCAAATCCTGATAATTTTCCTCCCAAATTTGACATGATGTTGTACTGTCTTCGTTGATTTTGGCTGTTGATTTTTTTGTATTTTGTGGATTCAACTCTGTCAATGAATGATTTAATTTCATTGGAATTTTTGTCGGGATATTTACTGCTGGATAATTCATTGTAGCCTTCGACGATGCTACCGATTTCACGCCATGTGTAACGGGCAATTCTTTCTTCCGTCGCAAACATTTTATATCCTGCAATTGATTTATTTATATTAAAATTATTAGTTAATTGTTAATTAGTTAATATTTATTAATTTAAAATTGAAATTACTTGATTATTATTTTCTTGCTTAAATGAAATGTTGGTGGCCGTTGAACGCTTTGTTATGAGAGGGATTTTTTCAACCTATAATCATAAAAAAAAAAAAAAAGTTAATCAATAAATACTTATATATAAATTATGACTAATAAATTTTTAAATAGTTTCATTTTGATAATATCTAACTGCCATTAGGAAGGTTCGAGCGACGTATTTAAAAATTATATAATAACAATCATTTTTTTTTTTTTTTTTCAACAAATTCTTCAGTTAATTGTTCAATAAAGGTAATAATAAAAATAATACAATCGCTGTGAGCTGCTTCCTCGAACGGCATAGATAACTAAAGATAATGTTGACTAAAAAAAAAATGATAATAATAAATTTTAAAAAATATAAAAATATATGGTGACATCATCACGTTTTTACGTACAGTCAGCAGGATTTTTGTCATTTCTGAAATATAATCAAAGATAAAAGAAAAAAAAAAAAACTGAAATAAAAAAAATAAATTAAATTTCTTCATTACTGAGTAATTAATTATGTACTTAATTAAAAAAAATTAGTAATTAAAATATATAGAAAATAAATATAATTGAAAGTAAAAAAAAAAAAATTTTATATTAAATTAATTTAGTATGATGAAAATTGAAAGAAAAATCTGGAAAAATTATTTGATTACGTAAAAATATTTCATGCAATAAACAGTACATACCCTCTCTAAATCGATTGTATTAAATGGATTATTTCCACCGGTGTGTCGTCTCACAATTGCGCCAAATAAAAAAAAAAATTCTCTCGATATTTTAAGCACAAATAAAATAATATTAAACTATTATTTGTTTAATTATAAAATAAACCGGTAAAATAATAACAAACAACAAGTAAAGCGTGACAATATTATTTAATTATTATTATATATTTTATTATTTTAAATTTGTTCACTTGATATTAATGCAGTACTTGTTGACTGTCGTAAACGAACTGCGGAACTGCGATTTAAAGTGTTGGCTGATGAAAATTTCAAGGTAGCATAGCTAGGAAAACCCGTGATGTATCAAGCACGTCATCATCAACGAATTGGAGGTCAGCTTATATTCATTACGTCAGTAAGAGCCAATGATTTTTGAGAGTTATTTAGAAGCGACCAATCTGTTGAAAGCTTATACTTTTGATTGATAAAAAAAAAAAATTTATACGTCATTTTAAGCTTAGATACAAACCAAAGTGTATATTTTATATTTGTTTTTCTAGTATTACGAATGTCGATAAAAATGTGACGCAGATGATATAATATCTTATTGTAATATACTTTTTAAATTTAACACACAGTAAAGCTCTTGCTAGGTAAAAAAAGCTCGCCTATTTATTTTTAAAATCACTTGGAGTTGCTGTATATTTATAATTCACATGATACTGATGTAAATTTTAATCAAATTTCAACAAAAATGTTTATATAATTATTGCAAAATAAAAACAAAAACTAGAAGCTTGAAATTTTTAGAAATTTATTAAATGAAAATTAGATTTTTAAAAGTAGAAAAAAAATATTTTATAAGTTTTTTTATTTGTATTACCTATGATGATAACTTGTACTAGTGATTAATTAATTTTTTATTTATCTATTAATTTTTATGAATTAACATGAAGTTAATTTAAAATTGTTGGATAATAAAAATTTTATTGAATAATTTGTACAACTATTGGAAAATAAAAAAGGTTTTTTTCTGTTAATAGAAATTAAAGATAATGTTTTTAATTTTTTAATAGCTTTTATTAAAATAATTTTAAAAGATCAATTTTAAATTTATCAATATAAAAAAATTGTAGATACATGAATGGTTTACGTATGTTTTTAATTATAATGAGTAATTTAAGATAATTAATTAATACGAAATATAAATATTTATAGATAGAAAAATTAATAATTTATTATAGGCTTATTCAATTTGTATAAATAAATAATTTAAGATAAATCATTCAAACAACTATTCTATAAAAATTTAATTGATTTTAGATTTACGTTTATGTAATTATTAATTTCATAATTGTAAAAATAATTGTTACTGTCATTTACTACTTTATCTGTTGAAAGTAAATTCAAAGATATTCAAATATTCGAACTACAGTTTATGAATTTATTTTTATGTCATAATTTATTATTTTTTTAACAAAAGAAAAATATATTTTTCGCTAATTTTTTGTGTATAAATGTTGACAATTTTTTTTGTATTAATTAAGACACATTAATTGTATTTCTATTTAATTTTCAAAGTGTTTTTTTTGTTCATTTTTAATTGTAATTTTTCATATTGTTTTTTTTTAACAGACTTAGATTTCTTTTTAAATTAATATTTTTCAAGTTTTATATTATTTTTTCAAAAAAATTTACTATACCCAGCATGCTCAAATTTTTAAAATTAATAAATTAATTAATTTTCAATGATATTATAAATGAAATTTAGACAAGTGTACTTTTCAAAAGTAAACATGTTTATTGTATAAAAAGAGAGCACACACATCGGTCTCGTAAACTTAATAAATACACTTGAAATTTTTTTATTTATTATCAATATATAGGTAATATATAGAAACAATATATATACCAGTATAACTAAATTGATCCATTAAACATACTTGAAAAAAAAAAAAGAAAAGTTATTACTTTCATAAAACTTTGTACATTATTTAAAAAAAAAAAAAACTAAAAAATTAATATAATTACTTAATTACTTATTTTGTTTTTTTTTCTTTGTTTAAAAGTGTAAAACTTGCATATGTACCAGAAACTAATCCAATAAATGCTATTATAACAATAACAGTATTTTTAATAAGCATAAGTTTATTTTGTGTTTTATTTTGTACACTCCAAAATGTACATGATTCAATAATCGCTGGAAATGCAAGTGCCAATGCTGATAAACAAAATGAACCAACTAATGATATAAAAAAACCAATATTTGGTACCATCATTGCCAATGATACTAAAATAGAAAATTAAACAAAAAATAAATTAATAAATAGTTGAAAATTTTTTAAAAACAATTATATATATTAAACTCACCTGTTCCAATAACAACAGCTGTTCTTACAATATATTCACCCAATATTTGTTTTGATTCTACAACTCTTTTACTAATATAAAGATTCCAAATAATATCAATTGCAACATAACATTGTAATGAATGTGTCATAAAAATTGATACTGCCAATAATGATTGTACAACTTTTGCAAGTACACTTCCATCATCACCGTTACTTGGTAAATTTAATGTAATACTATCATCAACTTTTTCACCATAAAAAATATATCCAAAAAATCCCATACAAACATACATCAATGTTATGATAAACATTCCAACATTAAGTACACCAAATTTTGATTTAAATGATTTTGGTTTTTTCATTTCATTTTCTAATGGAAGTATAACACCAATAGCTTCAAGTGCAAATAATACAGTACCAAAAAATAATGGAAAATCAGTAAAACTACCAACAATTTTACGTTGATTTAATGTAAATTCATTTAGGCACATGAGATATATTATTAATATAAAACTTATTAATGTTATTACATTTGCACCAGTTGATACTGGTGCTAGTAATTTTAAATTTCTTATCCAATTTATGAATATAAGTGGCACCAATATTAACAGTGTATAATAAATTTCTCGAGTTTCATCTTTCGAAAATCCCAAAATAGCATCAATGACCTAAAAAATAATTATAAATAATTAAAATTGTATTTGTATTTTTTTTTTTTTTTAATTATAATAATTTGTTTTTTTTTTTTCTATATACTTACAGCTTTAAGATTTTGTGAGATAAAAACTGTGTAAACAATACAAGTACCAAGTTGATAAGCAAGTAAAAAAACATTAACAATATGACTGAAAGAAAATAAATAAATAAATAAATAAAATTATAAACAATAATAAATTTGAAAAAAAAAAATTAAACTTACGCAGATAATGATGCATATGGATGTAAAAATGATGGTCCTTCTTGTACAGCTGATTTAGCTGTTGCTGGATATGATAATGCTGGTACTTTTCGTCTTCTACATAATTCATAAGATGATTTAATTAATATATGAATTGAATATGTACAAAATAATCCAATTAAAATTGTTGCAATAACACCAACTGCATATCCAGAATGTGAAAATGCCTGAGGCATTGCTAAAATTCCAGTTCCTAAACTACCTTTCAACAAATGAAATAATGTATCCAATGTTCTAAAAAAATAAATAAAAAAATTATTAATTAATTATTTAAATTTATTTAATTTACAATAATAAAATAATAAATAATTATTTTTGATTTTTAAACTTTCACTTTAGTTTATTTTTTTTTTATTTTAAATATTTACATGTATATTTAATTTAATTAATTTACAAGTACTTACGATGTCGGATGTTGAACCATTCTATTATCATAAGGCTCATAAGTATTTTCAGTGACTGGATTTTGTTTTTGACGATCTTTAAATTCAATTGAATGCATTTCATCATTTTTCGTCGTTGAATTTCCACTGTTAACATAATTAAAATGAAAATTAATATTCATTAATTATTTAAACATAAAAATTAATTTTTTTCAATTTTTATCTATAAAAATACTATCAATTTTTTTGTTTAATTAATATATTTATTTGTTTTTTTAATTATAAGCTTATATATTTGATGAAAAAAATTATAAATTAAGTAGGTATGTTTACGTGTCAGGTGTTACAAATACACTTAGCACATGCAACTACAAAAAATATAAAAAAAAAATACTAGCTCATCATACTCATTGTGTATACAACTATTGCTAGTTATCACACTGACATACATTATGCATGTGTGTTTAGATATGATCAAAAATCGAATTGGAACAAAAATTATCTTTCGATAGAAAAAAAAAATAGGAAGAAGTAAATTATTTAATATGATGGTTCAATTTTTTTTAAACAACAAAAACAAACACAAAAAAAAAATTCCATTGTTTAATTTAATTGTCGTTTTTTATGATCAAAAAATTGGAGTATTTAATTTTTTTTTTTTTTCAATGATAAAACATAAATATTGAATGAAAAAAAAAAAAACATTAAAATTAATTATATATGATAAGTGATGTTATCGAAATTTAAATCAAACAATTTTACGTAATTATAAAAAAATTACACAACAAATGGATATATATTTTTTTTCCTTTGATGATGTCATTGCTTGGTGAATTAATTTAAAAATCCAGTGATAGCTAATGATTTTTTTTTATCAAATAATAATATTAATGAGCAACGTGGGTGGTCAAATATTTCCATATGATCAAATTTTTCGAAATAGTAATATTTTAAATATGTAAATATTTATTTATTTTTTCTATGATAAATTTAAAGAATAAAATAAACAAATAATTTATCATTTATTTTATCAACAAATAGACAATAACACTTACTTTGATTTTCCAGTGCCATTTGTTGTTTGTAGACTTTTTGGTTCAAATGATTCCTTCAATGGAAAATAACAAATATTTAATAAATAAATTAGAAAAAAAAAATAAAATATATATTATTTATGCCAAGGTGATTATTAAATATTTTAAAATAAAAACAATTATGACTAAATTTTTTTTTTTTTCTTCTTTTGTTTGGTTTAACCCAGTTGATTATATAAAAGTCAATATATTTTTTTCTTTTAAATTATTTTTTATCATTATATTTTTTGTCAAAAGTTTTTGGTAATTTTCCACTCCTAATGAGTCATTATATATTATCAAATATGACAAATAAATTTTTCAAAACTATCATTATTATATTTTAATTATATATATATATAAATATATTATAAATAAAAAAAAAAAAAAAAAATTATATACTCACTCTACTCGACACGAATCCTAAATTATTCTCCGACATTATTAAACCTTGTAATGAATAATTTATTTAAATATATATATTTTAATAATTTATTTAATTCAATGGCACTTGAAAATTCAAAGATTGAGACACTTTGATTTTGATAAATGAAAAAAAAAAATAAAAGGAAACACCAGTGTGAAGAACGACAGCAGTAATCAGACTGATCCAACAGACTCAATGTTAATATATTGATTGATCGATTAGATTTAACACACGTTGTTGGCTTTATTTTTTTATTTTTTATATTTTTTTTTTTTTATCAATATGATAAAAATATGATCACAATGTACTTTTTGATGACCGTGATTTATTTTGTTTCATTAAATTTATTTTTAATTTAATTTTATTAATTTCAATGATAATTTTTCCTTGATTTTCCTGTTCCACTTTCACTACACAATGTTTTTTCAAGGTTTTTTTCAATAAAAATATTTTATTGTAATTTAATAATAAATAGTTGAATGAAAAATATATATTTTATTATAATGTCATTTAAATATTTAATTATTCTGTAGTCTTTTAATGATCATTTAAAAATAGAGGATGTTTACTTGGTGATGGTAGACTAACGACTGTTTAAATTTGAAAAAAAAAAAAAATATTAAAATAGATTATAACTTTTATGAGATATTGAAATAGTCAAGTTTTTATAAAAATTAGTTTTATGCGTCGTTGAGTAGTGTATAATCGTTGCCCGAAGGAAGTATGATATTTTTTTTTTTTTTTTATTTTTAATTTTCTAGTTTGTCACTGGTCATTTTGTGTATTGTGTCAGAATTTATTTTCAGTTACTAATTCATCAAAATTTTTCGATATTTATTTTAAATAATATTATTTTCTTGGAATTTTTATTTTCTTATCTTTCTTGGTGAACAATAATCGATAACAAAAAATATGTGTTGGAAAAATTCGTAGAAATTAAAAATAAAAATAAATTAATAATTTTAAATTTAACAATAATAATTTGATGAATTATTTTTAATAAAAACAAGTGATCAATCAATTCAAAAATATATTAATTATTTTTTTTAAAACTTGATAATAAATTTTTATATTTAAAAAAAAAAAAAAAAACCAAAAATCACTTTCACTTAAAATTTTCGTAAATATAATATGAAAAAAAAAGAAAAAAAAAAAAAGTTGAATTGTTATGTGTTGTTATATTATTTCGATAATGATAAATTTTTATTTTTCATATACTTTGTTATCTTTCGTGTGTGTATCTTTTAAATTGTTGTCATATTTGTAAAATAATAAAATAATAATATATAAAGATAATTCGTCATCAGGTTGTTAATAACTTGTTTATTTGTATATAAATTTTATTTGGCAGGTGATAAATGACATGTAAAATATATTAAAATGTATTGTCATTATCAACTGAGAGAGCATCAACACAATTTAACCACAAGACTGTTTCTATTTCTTACTGATCATTTCGAAAATTTACTAACATCCCAAGTTTCTCTCTTTGTCAATACATATTTCAAATTTTATAAAAACCCACTTTTCCCACTCTTAAAAATATATACATATATTTTTTTTTTCTTCGGTCAATAACTCGAAATTAATTTATTTCATCAAAATAAATTATCATTATATTTTATAAAATAATATTTACAGTCTAGAAAAATAACTAATTAAAATAATAGAAAAAAAAAAAAAAAATTTTTAAATAAATATATTATTTAATTCAAAAAAAATACATTCAATTTTTTTTATTTTTTTTAAATTCGTGCTATGATTTCTTAAGCAGGATAATCTGGGACAATCTAAATCATAAAATACCTTGGCCTTTCAAATACCATAATATAACCACACCTTTTTACGACGCAAAAAAAAAAAAAAGAAAAAAAATCTAAGGTTTTACTATGATAATAATAATAATAAAAACACAGAAATTACAAATGGTAAAATTAACTTTTTATTACATTGTCACGTGATATATATAATATTTTTTTTTTTTTCTATAAATCAGAGATATTTTATTTTTTGTCTATGTTAATTATATTACAAAAAAAAAAAATAATAATAATAAACAGATACATATTTATCATAACAATTACTTTTAGGTATGTATAATATTAATAATAAATTTTATTAATTAATTTATTTATATTTTGGAATTAAAATATATAAGATGAAATATTTTTTTTTGTTTTTTAATTACAGCACACTTGTCACTATCGCACCTAGTCGTGTATCTCATATATAAAATTCATGAAAATTAATTAAAATTGCATTTAAATATTATAAATGAATTGTATAAAATTTCAAGTAATTTAATTTTTGTTATTTAAATAATATCAATTAAAATAGAAAAACAATCATACTAAAAAATAAATTCGATCATCATTCATTCGCTCATATTAAAATTAAATAAAAATAATTAAATTTATTTTAAAAAAAAAAAAATTGGTAATTTAAAAATTTCGACAAATGTGCCGAAGAAATGATCGATATTTTCGATCATTTCTCCAGGACTTGAGTCGTCGTGGGCTCACTCGATTTCAACAAATTCATACAAGTATATATATATTTATAAAAAAAAAAAAAAAAATTTATCATGAAAATTATGTTTTTTTATTTCAATGAGCCCCAACAACACCATGCCGATTTATGATTATTAATTATGATGACTCATTGTTTCTTTAGTGATTTTAAAGAAACGTTGACATATTATTGATTTGTCATTGACCCTCGCTGTCACTGTCACTTTTATCTAAACAAATTAATTTTAATCTAAATTACAATATTTCATTTGTTATTAATATATTAATATATTATTTTTATGTGATTGATATTTACCTTTTTTGCCAGAATATGCATGACGTTTCAGTCTATCATAAAGATCATCCTTGGTGCCATATATACTAGCATTTGAACGTGCTAAACTATTCATTTTACCTCCATTATGTAGACTCTCTGTTAAAATAAAATTAAAAATATTTCAAATTAACAAATTGAATTTTTAAAATATCCATAAACATATTTTAGTGGTTAAAAAAAAAACATTAACAAACCTTTCATATAAGTCTCATTGTAAAAATTAGGCATCTCCCAACCATCCTCTTCATCATCATAATAATGTGCATATGTACTGTGATGTGATGGTGCAATTGATTCAGCATATGGTGTTGGTGCACCATAATAAAAATTAACTTGTGATCCATTTTGATCAGTAGCTGGTGTAATCATTTTTTTAGGTTCACGTTTTCTTGTTGATCTAACACATATCATCCATACTAATAATACAATAAATATAATTATTATAACACCACCAGCAATACCACCCATAACATAGAAAAATTCAGATTTTTCTTCACAATGTTTGCCAGTAAAACTACCACTACATCTACATGATGGTTGTCCACGTAAATCTTTAATACATGTACCTTCATTGTCACAATAATCAGTACATACATCAGTACAATTTGTACCAGTACCATTATAACCAGGTTTACATTCACATTTAAAATCACTTGTTTCTGGTATTAATAAACAATATGCATTTGAATCACAATGCATATCTTTACCATTCATTTCACATGGATTTGTACATTCATCTTTATTTTTAGCTGCTAAATTTTGTGTACTTGTATTTGGTGGACATGGTATACAAAATGTTTGTTGTGTTTCTGATTGATATGTACCTTTTTTACATTGTAAACATTGATTAAGTGTACCATTTAAATATGTACCTGGTTCACATACTGGTAATGAACATTCTTCAACAGCTGATGAACCAATATTTGGTGTTGTTCTACCTAATGGACATGCTTGACATGCTGCTTGTACACCTTGACTACGATATGTACCTTTTGGACATGGTTCACATTTACCTTCAGCAGCTAATTGTTGACCGGATCCACACTCATCACGACATTCTTCATGTGATACTGCTTCAGCTGTTCTTGTTGTTTTACCAAGACCACAAAGTAAACATGAAAAACTTCCTTCATTTGGTTGATAAAAACCATGACCACAACTACGACAAAGACCATCATTATCATCATAAAATTTACCAGCTGGACAACGTTCTTTACAATCAGCAGCACTTCTTGCTCCTGAACCAATTGTTACACTTGAACGTCCAGCAATTACTGGACAACTACTACATTTTAGCTGACCAGATTCACTTTGATATGTACCAACTGGACAAGGTTGACATGTACGTGATGATTCATCATAATAACTACCAATTGCACATGGAACTGTAATTAAATTATTATATTTATTATATTTAAAATATATTTTTTTTTATAAATTAAAATTAATTAGTTAATTATTCTTACCACAATCAGGAGCCATAACAACTTGTCCAATTGGACAAGCATAATCAGATTGTAGAATCAAAGAAGCTGGATCAGGTACAGTATTTGGAAGAATATCATGAACATCAAATTGATTTTCTTCGAGAATTAGTTTTTCCAATAAATTCTGTACATTTGCACGATCATTTGAATTTGAATTTTGAATTGGATCACTGTTGAAAAAAAAAACAAAAACAATTATTATTTGTATTATAAATGTAAATTAAAAAATTAAAATTATGTTGATTTACGATGTATAGGCATATATATTTATTTACAGCATTGCGATGATGATTATTTATTATTTTTAAGTATATATATTTGTTATATCACGCCCTTATTTATTATTAAACCTGTGATTAATGAATTAATGATTATTTTATTAGTTTTTATGTACATTATTATTGTTAATTAATTTTTTTTAATTCCCAGTTTGTTGTTTCCTGTCAAACCAAGATTATTATTTTTTTATTTATTTTTTTTTTTTCATAGTTATTAGTGAGATAAGTGTTTTGATAACCAAATATTTAGTATCATGTTTTTTATATATTTTTTTTTGTTTCACTTTTCTGCTAATAAAATCTTACTTTGCATTCTAATACTTCAGTACACTTGAAATATTTTTTACATAAATTTTTTTCTTTTTAACAAGATAAAATTTATATTTAATAATAAAATAAAATAAATAAATTATTATAAAGCCAACTTACGATTCTGCTGGAACATCAGCTGAAATTATATATGTACCACCATCATCTTCATTGACTTCTCTTGTTGTACGAACTCTATGATCACATTGTACATCAATTTTCAAATCTTTGCATTCACGTGTACCTTTTTTAAAAACAAAAATAAAATACAAATTAGATATTAAATTAGACCTTTTTAAAAAATATTTATTTATTTTTTTTACCTTCAAATGAATAAGAGCAAAAGTTCCAATCTCTATTTAATGAATTAACAGCATTTCTAACTTTTTGTTTAAGAACACCTTGTCCAGCTTCATTACAAAGTACAGAAGTTGGGAAATTCATTTTAATTCTAAATACTCTTTGTGCTGAATTTGATAATGTACAAGCTGGATAAACAATTGGTAATGTTGGATCATTAGTTGGTCGCCAAAAACCTTCAGCTCCACATGTATAAAATTTAGGTACTTGTTGTGAAAATCTCAAGCCTTGATTACAATTAATTTCACAAACTTTAAATTGTCCACCAGATCCCCAATCTTTACATTGTTGTGTACCACCAACTGGATCATTTAATTGAGGACAAAAATCAGCAAGTACATATACTTTAAAATTACAACCAGCTGAATTACCAGCTTGATCATATGCAACAAAACTAATATCATATGTTCCCCATAATAATGTTTGACCAGATCTATGACCACTTTTTTCTTGTATTTTAACAACACCAACATTATCAGAAAAACGTGGCTCATCCCATGTTACAATTGATGAACCATTTTTAGCAATAACCCATAAATCACCAGGACAATGTTCAACTTTTGGTGATATTTTATCAGCTTCAAGTTGTTGACATTTACTACCACCATAACCAGGTGGACATATTCTTTGACCACAATGAGATGGTACAATTCTTTCAACACCACCAAAACTTTCATCATAACCAGCCCATGTTAATACAAGTCCTTGATATAATACAGGCTCTGTTCTACAATCTCTAACTTGTTTTTGTATTTCATTTGTAACATGTAATGCTCTAGACCATATTTGTACTTTTGTTAAATGTCCTTGAAAACCAGATTCAGTATAACCTTTTGTATTTTCACTTCTTGGTTTACCCAATACTGTCCATCCATATGGTGGTAAATTTCTTCCACTTCCATAACCCTCAGTTTTACTTGCAATTAAACCTTCTGTTATGAGTATTAATTCACCACCATTTTCACCATTCCAAACAACAGCAACATGATGCCATTGTCCATCATTAATTGTTGCATATTCTCTAAATGGTAAATAAACATCTTGTAAATCATTAAATAATGATACTTGTACACCATTACTATGTGCTTGAATCATTGGTCTACGATTTGTTGGTACATATGATGAACTAACACTGTAAAGTGTAAAAAATATACCAGCTTCATCTTTTTGTGTAAATTGTACCCACATTGCAACAGTTAAACTTTTTTGTCCACCAGTAAAAAATGGAATAACTTGTGATACACTACTTCTTGTTGTATCAGTAAAATATAAATCATAATCAACTTGTATTGTTTTTCTACAATCATCACCAGTTAAATTAAATGGACATTGACAGAAAAATTTACCAGTTAAATCAATACATGTTGCTGATGGTGGACATGAATTTTCTTTACAATCAATAATATCATCTTCACAAGTTTTACCAGTATAACCTGGTGGACATACACATGTAAAACCAGCTCCATTATCCATACATGTTGCACCATTTTTACATGCACCATCTTGACATGCATCATACTCATATTGACAACCAATACCAGTATAATCATCAGGACAAGTACAATTAAGACCAGAACCAAAATCTTGACAACGTCCATTATGCATACATGGATTACCAATACATCTTTCTGGTGCTGTTTCACATTGTTTACCATCTGTTCCAGATGGACATACACAGAAAAAGTCTTGGAATAAATTAACACAATCAGCATCATTTTGACATGGATGATTTTGACACATTCCAATGTATATGCCATCACACATTTATAGACAAGTTGCACCATTAAGACATGGTTCTGATTTACAATCATCAATATTTATTTCACATGCATCACCAGTATAACCTTTACGACAATGACATATATAATTATTATCAAGATCTTGACAATGATCAGTACCAACTGGATTACATGGATCACTTAAACATTCATTTATTTCAGCTTCACATTGTAAACCAACATAACCAGGACGACATTTACATATAAAACTTTCAAGTTGATCAATACATGAACCACCATGTTGACATGGTTCAGATGAACAATAATTAATTGTATGTTGACATTGTTGTCCAGTAAAACCAGGCTCACAAATACATGTATATTCATCAATACCATCAAAACATTGACCATTATTTTTACATGGTTTATTTGAACATTCATTTATATTTATTTCACAAGCAGAACCAGTCCAACCAGGATGACATATACATTGATGAATAAATAATTTATCAATACAAATACCATTTAAACATGGATTACCAGAACAAAGATCAATTTTTTCATGACAACGTTTACCAGTAAAACCAGATGGACAATCACAATTAAAATCATTAACAAGATCAGTACAATTTGCACCAAGTAAACATGGACGTTCAGCACAATCATTTGTATTTATTTCACAACTTTGTCCTTCCCAACCAGGCAAACAATCACATTTAAATCTTCCTTGTTGTAATGGTACACATGTTGCACCATTATTACATGGATTACCACTAGCAGTACATGGATTTATTGTTATATCACAATCAACACCAGTATAACCAGAACGACAAAGACAAGTATAATTATTATAACCAGGTTCATCTTTACACATAGCTCTTTCTGGACATGTATCATTATTACAATCAGATTTTTCATCTTGACAATTTATACCAGAATAACCAGTTGGACATTTACAACGATAACCTTGTGGTAAATCAGTACATGTTGCACCATTATAACATGGTTGTGATGCACATTCATCAATATCAATTTCACATTTTCTTCCTGAAAAACCAGCTGGACATAAACATTGTGTTTCATGTCCCATTGGTACACAAAGACCATTATTATAACATGCTGAATCACCACATTGTACAAGTTTACATTCTTCTCTACCAGCTGAATTTGATTTATCAGTAAACATATTTGTTGGACATTCAATACATGTTGTTGCACCATGTTGTGCTTGATAAAAATTTTTAGGACATACAACACATGGTGCAAGACCAGTATCAGAATATGTACCAGGTGCACATTTAGCACGACAACGATCTTTTCCTGGTGCTGATGGTTGATATGTAAATGTACCTGCTGGACAAGTTTGACAATCTTTATAACCACCAGTTGGTGGTTGACCAGAATAACTATTTCTTGGACATTCAAGACATGGTACAAGTCCAGTTGGTGAATATGTACCATAACCACATACTGGTATACAATCATCAATATTTTTTGATCCAGTTTCTTTAGTATATGTACCAAATGGACAACTTAAACATGAACCTTGACGATCACTATTTTGATAATAACCTTTTTCACATGGTGTACATGTTTTTTGTTTTTCAGCAGCAAATGTACCAGCTGGACAATGAAGACATCTTGGTACATCATTTGTATCCATATTTAATACTTCACCAATACTACATGTAAAATCACGTGATGTTGTTGATTTTAATGCTTTTAATGGTGGACATTGATTACCAATTGATAATACATTTAATAATGAATCAATTGAATCAGTATTATGTGGTACAGATAAATCAAATACAATACTTAATGTTTGACCACAAGAATCATAAAGTTGAGTTTGTTTAACTGCTGGTACAATTGTTAATACAAAATCTATTTTTAATAAATTTTCTTCCATTAATAAAGGTATTGAACGTATAAATGATACATTCATATTAACATCAACAGCTGAACAACGATGTGTTAATGCAGCATTTAATTTATTATATGATTGTGCCAATAAATCTTGATATTGTGGTACACATGAACGATGTAATGCACCATTTGCACGATAAATAACTGATACAATAAAATGATAATCAGCTTGTTGTGTATTTTCTGATACACAATCTGGTACAACTGATGCTGGTGACCATTTATTTATTGGATCACATGTAAATGATTTTTTTAATGCACCATCAGTAAAACGATAACCTGATTTACATGTTGCAGTACATGATTTCATATTTAAATTACCAGGGACACATTTTGTAATACCATTTGCTGGTGGTTTTAATTCCCAATCAACACATGGTGTTGCTTGTACAGATACTTGAAAATGACATGATGCTCTATTACCACTTGAATCAACAGCATAAACAGTTACATTTTCAAATCCACCAATTGGTATTATTGATCTTTCAGGTAAATATATAATTTTAACTGGTCCAGATGAATCTGTTGCATTTATTCTTGATCTTGTTTCATTAAAATTAACTGAATATTTATCTTGATGATCAGTAAGTTCAATAACATAACTTTGTGGACAACTTAATTTTGGTGGTGTTAAATCTGGTACTGTTATATTTATTTCACATATTGCAACATTACCATCATAATCAAATGCAACATACTTGACAACAGTATCTTGGAATATTCTAATTGGTGTTTTAAAATTATGTGGTTTAACTTCTAATCTAGCAATACTACCACTATTATCAATTGCTGTTGGTTCAGTAAAATTAACTGGTAATAAACCACCATCTAATCCTTTTTGTACAACAATTGGTTGTTGTGGACAATTTTGAAAAACAGGTGGTTCATTATCAACACATGGTGAAAAACCATAATCATAACCAAGTAATGGTTCAATTTTTGGCTCTTCACAACCCATTAATTCAAATTTAAGACATGGATTTTCCATATAACTAACAACACCCAATATAACATGTTTTGCTTGTACATATTTTGGTAATGTTATCATTGCAAGTTCACCATAATTACCAGGATCTCTCATTGTTAAATTAAAATTTGGAAAATAAACAACATAATTTTCTTCTTCAGATTGTTTATAAAAAAAACGTATTTCAGTTGGACGACCAACAATGTCATTTGTAACAACACCTTTTACAAGAATTGCTTTAACTCTATATACTTTACCAAGATTAACACTAATATATGAAAATGATTCTTGTTTACCACACCAACCAGTTACAGAATTTAATCTAACATTTTTAGCTTCATAATTTGAACGTTCAGATGTTGCATTTATTAATGAATCTGGTATACGTCCAGATGCAATACCAAGTGGTTTAACAACTTTACATTCTGGTTCACGTAAACATTGTATTGGTCTTGGATTAATTAATATATAACCAGGTCTACTACAACTAAATTGTACTTCAGATCCTTGTTCATAACTTCTTGATATTTGTACACCATCACTTGGTCTTCCTGGATCTTCACATACTGGTCCTTCACATCTTAAATCACCAAAATCCCATACACCATTTGCTTGACAACGTACAACATTATCATGACGATTTGTTTGTCCAGCAAGTTTAAATGTATCCTGACAACCAAAGAAAAATGATGATTGATATTTTGTATCATCATATTGACCATATTCAGCACCTGGTGTTGGTAATGGTTTACCACAATCAGCACGTGGACAACCAGGTTGTGCACCAGATAACCAATAATCTGGTAAACCAGGTTTTGGATCATAAACACATTGACGAAAATCTGATGTTACTGTATTTCTCAATGATTTACCATTACTACCACATTTAAGTGTTACATTTTGACTAAATGGTACCAATACACTTGTCTCATCATTTCTTAATACAGATAAACCCTCATTTTTATCATCAGGTAATGATACACATTTTGCAAATTGACATTCTGGTGTTGTACCATTCCATACACCACTTGATGTACAATGTACAGTTGTTGAACCAGCTAATACATATCCAAAATTACATTGAAATTTAACAATATCACCATAATGATATTTTTCTTTTGTTGATAATATTTTACCATTATCTGGTGCTGATAAATTTGTACACATAACTGGTACACATGTTTTATTTCTTTGATATAAATCACCATCTCTTTCACCATTTTCAGATTTACCAATATTAAAACCAGCTGTACCATTTTGTTTATATAATTCATAGCCATTATTACACATACATGAATAACTACCAGGATTATTAATACATTTTTGTTGACAACCACCATTATTTATTGAACATTCATTAATATCAGAACATTCTAAACGTGTACATCCCATTATTTCTAATTTAACACATGGTGCACCAACATAATCTTGTATTCTAAATTTAATATAACGTGTTTCAATTGGTACTGGTAAATTTAATACAGATAAAGTTGGTTCAACAATTCTAAATTCAACTGGTGTACCATCTGGATTTGTATAATCTCTAAATATATCAGTTAAATTATCAGTATATTGTATTCTAACTGCTGATGTAAATGCAATATTACCATCACTTCTAGCAACAACTTGTGTTCTAAAACCACGTATTATTGTTGGTGATTTCATATCAATCATAACCCAATTTGTACCAGGTTCAATTGAATTACCACACCATCCATCACCATGATTTAATCTAATGCCATTTTTAGTATAACCATTTTCTGAACTTGATACTGTTATTGAATCATCAGAAATACCACCATTTATTAAACCTAAATCACCAATTGGACGACATTCCATTGTTGGTGAAAAACCAGATTTACATTTACATGAAAATGCACCAGGACTATTAATACATTCAGTTGATGCTAAATCACATTGACTTGATGCACATTCATTAATATCTTCACATATTGGAACATTTTGAAATAATTGATTATCACCACATGTTATAATATTTAATCCAGTTAATTTATAACCACGATTACATTGTACTCTTGCTTCATCACCATAATAATAATCTCTATTTGTATCAACAACAATGCCATTTTGTACAATTGGTAATATTGTACATTTTGCACGTGTACAAGTTGGTACATTATCAGACCATGTACCATTACTCATACATAAAATAACTGGATGTCCAGATCTAACATAACCAGGTTCACATTCAAAACGTACAATTGTACCATAACTTCTACCACCACCATTTAATATTGTCATATTTGAATTTGGTGCATCAGGTAGCGGTGCACATTGTGATGCTAAACATGATGGTTTTTTTTCCCATCTACCATCAGCTAAACATGATATTTTTTCAATTGGTCTACCAGTTGGAAATGCAAAACCTGCATAACATTGATATGTTGCAAGACCACGATATGTTACATTTGATGAACCAATTGAAAAACCATTATCAATTTGTGGTACTGGTCCACAATAAACTTCTTGACATTTTGGTATATATGTTATTGACCAATTACCACCAGGTAAACATTCAGTTAATATTTTTGTTTTACCAGTTGCAAATTCTTGTCCAAGTGGACATGAAAATGTAACAATTGTACCAAATGCTGTATCACGACTACTTGCAAGTGCACCATCACCAGCTGTTAATACTGGACAATCTGATGAAAATTCAGCTTGCCAACCAGCTGAACTTTTTAATGCATCTGATACAAATCTAACAAGCATTTCTCCACTTTCAGCAGTTAATGTTATTTTTGGTTTTGTATTTGATGTAAAACCATCACCAGAATGTAAACGTAAACCATTTGTATTTGAGCCATCATAAACTTGTACAAAATCCGTATTATGTACATTAAAATTTATGAATTTTAATGATAATGGACTACCTTTTGGATTTTTAACACGATAAAGACATTCTTGATTATTTGGATATTCATTTAAACCAAATGATGGTGATTGTATTGTTCCATTCATTGATATTATTGTTGCACGACAACCTTGACTATAACGTATATTAAAACCTTTTTTTGAATCACCCAATGATGTTTTAAAATATAAATATAAATTATTACTTGTTGACATAATAACATTTGGATTATCATGTTTTTTACCAGTTAATCTTGCTATTGGTTTACTCATTGGTGTATCACCATCACGTACAAGTATATAATCACGATTCATTTCTAAATCTAAATCTTCAATTTCAAGTGATATTATACGTCCTGGTTGTGCTTGTATAATATACAGACATTCTAAACCACCTGGATAATTTTGTGGATAACCAGGTGAATTTAATATTTGTCCTTGTGATGTTGCACGTAATACACCACCACATTTTTGTGGCTCAGTTTTCCATGATGCACGAAAACCTTTTCTTTCAACAGATCCATCAGTACTAAATTTAATAATCATAAAATTTGATGCTGATACAAATAATTTATTACTTAATTCTTGTTTACCAGATAATGTTGCTAAATTAACTGATTTTTCTTCAGTTCTACCACCAACAAGAATTTGTACAATATCAAAACTTTTTTCAGTTTCAAATTCTTGAAATTGAAGAAGAATATTATGACCTTGTGGACCTTCAAGTGTCCATTTACAATTACTTAATGGTGTATATTTGTGTGGATAATTTGGACTTTCAACAACATCACCACTACTTGCCATGTAATATTGACAATTATTTGAACAATCAATTTCATCTGAATAATCACCACAGTCATCTTGTTTATCACACTTGAATGCAGAATTTATACATTTACCATTTGAACAATGGAATGATCCTGAAATTTTAACAATTAATTTATTATTTTTATTTATATTTAATAAACATAATAATTATTAATAATAATAATTTAATAATAACCTGCAGGACAAGCATTTGCACGACACATAAAAGGTAACAATGATTCACATGTTGTCAATTCCCATGATTGTTGTTGTTGATCATCAGTAACAGCTACATCAACACATTCACCGGATTTTGGATTTGGTTGTTTTGATGCCCAGAAGCCTGGTAAAACAAAAAAATAAAAATCATCATTTTAATTATTAATAAAAAAAAAAATTGGTTAAAATAGTTCCATTTTTGTCCGTTTTTTTTTTTTTTTTTTCAATTGACTTAACGGTGAAGTAATCTCGGACTTTTCTCCGTCTTTTAAATTTCAATCGAAAAGCGCGGTAAATTTCAGGCATTTTTTGACTCGCTATAGACAAATAGACGGAGAAATTTTGGAGATTCTCGTTCTGATGAGTCAGTTGACGAGAAATAGCGGAGAAAAGACGGAGAATTATTTTAACTGAGGTTTTTTTAAGTTAATAATTAATTAATACGTTCTAATGAAGTTATGCAAAAATTAAAACTTGAATAAAATGAAATGCTTGCGTGTATAAAAATTGAGATAAATATGCCTTTTAAATGCATTGTCGAGAAAAATATGGGAAAAGAGTATCTTCGTGCTGTCAAGTATCACAAGGGTTCCGCATTTTCGTGATCTCGATACAATCAAAGATTCTTACGTGGTTTAACTATTTGAGCTATTCTTGCCAACAAAATTTCTTTTGAAAATTACCTGCATACTGAGAGACAAGCATTCCTGCTGCTGACTCTAGTGTGTTGGTTCTCAAGTCATCCAACGAAGCTAAGCCCAGCCAGTAACGGTCATGATGTCGCCCGGTCATGGTAATTGACATATTGTTTTCTGTATATGATTCAACTACCATGAGCTCACTTCCATACCTTTAAAAAAAAAATTCAATTAACATTTTTATTGATTCATCTATTCTGATTTTATTTTATAAGTCAAATTGATTGTTTTGTGCTATCAATTATAAATCAACTTTAAAATAAAAAATTAATGGTTCTGCAAACCCTGCTTTTCAATTCCCATCCTGAAAATAAGAAATAAAAAATTAATGAAGATGATATAAAATAATCTATATTTCAAATTATTTTATTTGTATAATTTTGTCCGAGAATTTCATGACGGAGAAAATCTCGGAAATTTCTCCATTACTTCGTTCCATAAAAAAATCACGGAAAAAAACATGTAAAACGAAATCCCACGTGCTTAAAGTTGCGCCATCATTTTTAATTAATTTTAAATTAAAGATATATGAAGAAAAAAAATAGTTAAAAATCTAGGAATTCTTTAAAATAATTTTCAAATCTAGAAAAAAAAAATTTTAATTTCTTTTAAACTCATATGATGAGCTACACGGAACGATCATCATAAGGACAAACGTGATGAGTTCCATCAAGTTGACCTCGATCGTTTTTAGTGCGCTAACGATAAAAAAATAAAATAAGAAAAAAAAATCAAAAGAAGGTGCAACAAAGATATCATCACATTTATGGTATGTATAGTTTATATGTATGTTTATACTGTATAAATAAATGGAGAAAATCAAGTATTTCGACAGACTGTCCAACTAAAATCGGGTTATCGGTACGTCGACCCAATAAATGCTTCACTTGGTGAATTAATTTTCATGAATATTTTTTTTCTTTTTCAATTCGAAATCGAATATTTAACTAATTTCTTTTTTTTTCTTTATTTTCTACTAATTGATTTATAGGCAATGTTTCAAATAATCGAAAATTCATTTAATCAAAAATTCATTATGCCAAAAAATTTATTTTATGATAATTCATTTTATTTATTCATTAAACTCGAGTGTATTTGTAGATAAATTTTTTTTCATTTAAAATTAATCATTAGAATTGCATAATGGTAATTTAAATTAAAAAAAAAAAAAAACTTTCAGCTCATTTTAACTTATGCTGACTTTTACTTTGTCAAAAGGTCAAACGTGTGTCTCATTGCGTATCTCATCTAACCATATTTTCAACTCCTCCATTTGTCATTCAAATTTCATTTCAACATTTCCATCATCAACCTATGCATTTTATAAATAAAGAAAAATAAAAAAATTGTATTGTTTGAATCCTACTGTCATCGGCAGTTAAAAAAAAAAAAATAGAAAAATGTTTTATTTTCTAGTCTTTTAATAATCTACATCTACAGCTACCTGACACGAAAATATATCTCTAATTTTTTATTTTTTTGACCTGAAAAATCAATTTCAAGTATGAGGGTTGATTTTTTGTGTTTGATAATAAATATAACATTTTTCTTTCAGAACATCTATCTTGGGTTTATATCAGTTTTAGAATTTTATAGATTTTGAGTCACCATGAGGTCAATTTATTTATAAACTTGAGAGCCAATGACGACTTGGGGCATATAGCAACAGGTTGAGGTTGTGAGGCATCATGTCGCTGGAATGCTGTTCTTCCTCTTTCTCATCAATATAATTTTATTATACTCACAAGCAATATGTGTATATTTTTTTTAAACATTCAAATAACAAAACATCGAGGAAAAAATAATTTTTTTTAAATACCAAAAACATTTGTTGTTTTGAACAAATAAAACTCATCAATTTAACCAATTAATTTACATGAATAATAATTAATAGTATATAAAAACATTGTTTTTTTTTCATCAGTTATTTAATTAATTTTTTTGTTATTTAAAATAATTAAAAATTCTTAGGTAATTTTTGCAACTCGTGAATGATTTAATAATGTATTTTCATCATAAAGTTTTCTAGATTAATTGATGTGATTCACGACAATAAAATATAGTGCCTCTTCTTTTATTCTCCGGTTTAATACACTTTGTTCTACTTTTTCATATTTTATATTTATTTATTTATTTTAACTTGAAGTTTCTTGGCAATTATGTAGGTTGTTGTCGCTCGTCTTTCCTTCAAATACGCACAAACGTCACAAGGATTTTGCTCATTCTTTTTATCGTGTTGGTTTGTTTTATATTTTATTTTTTGTTCCGTTATAGCTAGATCTGGTCGACTGTGTCCGCTTGTAAGGCCTCGTTTGTACAGATAGAGTTCCATTTCACGTTTCCTACTTTTTTTCTTTTTTTTTCGATTTATTATTCCATCATCAACACACATTCTTAACGTTTTTTTTATTTACTCTATTTTTTTTTTTTTTTAATTATTTTGTTAAACAGTGTCCTCGTAAATTACTCTTTTCTATAATAAATATATACATAACACTAAATTTTTTTGTCATCATTAATTATTTATTTGAAAAACAAAAAATTCAATTTTCTCTTATGTAAATTATTATTTTTTAAAAGTAAATTTTTTGAAATTATATTTTAATTTATTTAAAAGAAAACGTTTTTTTTTTAAATCGATAATTTGATTGTTGAAATGATAATAAATTAAATCTTATTATATGATGGAAATAAATTTTCTAAATTTTCATGTTTAGATGGATAATTTAAAAAAAAAAATATTTTCAATTCAGAAATTATTTCAAAGCGGCTTATTTCGTGGGACCCTTCTCGTATTTTTTTTTTTTCTTTTATTTATTGTTATTATTTATTTTTTTTATTCATTCGGAAAGGGATTCTCAATGGAGCACCTGTGTAGTGCATTCGGTGGAATAAGCGTCTACCTGAGCATTGAGGATGAGTAAGGCACCTGAAGGCACACCCATCATATCAAGGTTCTCACACAAATGTCTACTATACCTGTTTTTAACGAATAAAAAAAAAAAAAAAACTGGGGGCGAAAGACAGAAAAAAGAGCAAAGAAAAAAAGTCGAAATTCCAATGGTATATAAAATAGCTTACCATTTGGACATGTGAAGACGTTGTTTGGAACCTGAAAAAAAAATTAAAATATAAATCAAAAATTGTAATTTTATATTCATTATTAATTTATATAAGTTATGGTGACATAACGGTTTGTAAATTTCAACGAGATCAAGCTTGCAATAAATAAAAAAAACGAGTGGTAAAAAAGAAAGAAAATACCACTAAATATCTATGCTAATAATATCAATTTTTATTCATTCAAATAATTTGTTGCGGTATAAAAAAAAGTCATGAGATATTTAAAATTAAAATGAATAATTATAAAAATAATATACAAGCATAGTTTAACATGTCGACATAATGATGATTATGATGATTTAAAATTTGTCGAAAAATAATTATGACAAGAGTATGATCAGCACGATAAATAAATAAATATTCCATTTAAAAATTTATTTATTTTTTTTTTTTTGCAAATTTACTATTATCCATATATCTTGGATAAATTGAAAATTAATTTATTTAAAAATTAATTAATTCATCATCGTGCTGTAATGACTCGCTGTTATTATTATTTCAAATTTAATTTTTATTAATATTTTCATCTTTTAAATGTATTTTATTAAATGTTTATTTATTTTATTTATAATTATATATTATTAATTTCTGATTGTGAATATTTTTGACCGGAACATTTACAATATTTACGTAATAATAAAAAAAAAAAATTCTATCATTTTTTAAAATAATTTGAGTATTAATATTTATTTTATTTTTTCAGATGAATGAGTGAAAATATTTGTAAAAAATTTTCATTTATATAAATATATTTTTTACACTTGTTCTAATAGTTTTAAAAAAGACACAATGTGTGCGTGCAGCTTGGTCGAGTCTCGCTTTCACCTCATCGTCTAAGAAATTCACTACTATGAAAATAATGCACATTTACAACGAGTATTTCAGCCTCAATATACCACTCGGCTATGTCAATTATTTTACCGGCATTACTCTTGCCACATTGAATGTCTCAAGAGACAAGACATTTTTTTTACTTCATTTAAACAAAAAAATAATTTTTATATAAACAAACAGGTGATAGAAAATTTCACGTCATTCACATCATCAAATTATCATGAAATTTACTTGATATTACTATAAATTTTTTTATTTTTTAATAATTATAATATTTCTCATGGAAAATATCTCCAACAATTTATGTATTTTTTTTTTTCTTTTTTTTTTTAATTCTTCATTCATTGTAAAGGTCAAGATAATTATAATTTTTATATTTCTACAAATATTTGTATGAATTTTAAATTTATTATTTATTTAAATATTTAACATATTTATTTTTTTAATTTACCTGAGATTTTGTTTGTGGGAGATGGCACAAGAGTACGGCGACCCATACGGCCGCCACTGCTCTTATCAACATTTTTCTGTAACAAAAAAAGCGACAAATATTAATTAAAGAACAAAAAAAAATACCTAAAATACAATAAAATGTTATTTTAATTTTTCAAATATTTAATATATTAAAAAATATATTTTTTTTTATTCATTTAGGGTTTCAGTTTGTGATTAAACATGTCGAGGTTTTGGTTGCACTCGAAGTCTTATAACAACCGGTCTCAATTCCCTTGAGTCTTTTATGATGATTTCCTTTGGAGTAACACAATAAGAACATGCACACGCATATTCCTAAATATTTAAAAAAAAAATTATTATTATTATTCAATCTGTTTTCTTGGAAAAAATAATAATTCAACTTGTCAAACTGTTATTGTGTTTTATTTTTTTTTAAATAATTAATTGCTTTAAAATAATTTATACTTTTGATTATTTCAATTTTATAATTTTGTCGGTGTTTTTTCAATCCGGTTTGAGGAATTTCTTACGGTTTTAATGAAACACTCGACACAGATTACCGTTTGATTATATTGAAAATTAAGTAAATTTATTATATTTAAATTTTTTAGATTTTAAAACGAATTTCATAATAAAATTTGTGTAGAATTATTTCGTTTATATTTAATTTGTATTTTTTTTCAAATTGGGCTGAATATAAAAATAGTATTCCCACGTTAAAGTAAAAGGAAAAATAGTGAAAGAAAAAAAATATTAAAATATGTAATATTTAAGATGCATGGGTGTTTACTGTGCATAAGTTTATAATACACAATAAATGTTGAGAGTGTAATTTAGACGCAATACAGCTAAATTATGATGCAAGAAAATTCATCGAGTTTGTGACTTTATTATTTTTTTGAGATTGCTGATTCAATTGTATCATCCTGTGGGAAGTATTCGTGCATGTAATATGTATTGCGTATTTTTTTTTTTAGCTAATAAAATATACATACAAAATTATGTGTCGTTTTGATCGTGAAAGTTACCCATCAACATCAGCAAATTATATTATACTTCATGCCCGAATTAAAAATTGCAATGCGAAAAAAATGTAATAATATTATTTTCAATTCTCAGGTAAAATATAAATTTTCGTGGGAAAATAAATATACATAATGTAAATAATAAATCCTACAAGAAATTAAAATTTAAAAAAAAAAAAATCCAGTAAATAATAACGAGAAATTTTTTTTTTTTCAACATGATTTTAAAAATTTTTAAAAAAATTACAAGTTATAAAAATTAATTTAAAATGTAATGAATGAATTTTAAAAAAATTGTATAAAAAGAAAATTTTTAAATGCTAAAACGTAGTAATAAAAAAATTTTTAAAAATATTTAAATTTAAAAATGATTAATTTTTTAAAATGACAATAAAATTTGCCGATGACATGAAATATCATTTGTCATATACTAAAGAATCCGGATCTTGATTTATTATATTATTTATTTTATATATTTATTATTTTTATTAAATACGTATATATAGAAAATTTTTTTAACTTGTATTTGAAAAATAACGGTGAAGTTATGTGCTGATGTGCTGATGACTCCACTACGGGCGCCACATATATAAATGTTTATAACTCACATACATAAACGCAACTTGAAAATAACCGGTATAAATATTTATTTGACACACAAGTTTGTATAAATGTATATAGTATTTTCAAAGTCATCATCAAGTAAAATTTACAGCAAAATAAAATCAACAATTTTATTAAAATTATAATGAATATTCAAATATTTTTATCTTGAAAATTTTTTTACTGTATTTAAAAAAACAATTATTTAACTTAATTAATTAATGAAAAAAAAAAAAAACAATTTAATAATGCATATATAGAGATAAATAATCGCAAGTGCCGTTTTCATAATTTTATTTATTTTATATTTTTAAAAAAATTAAAAAAAAAAACATGTAAATTTTTAAAAAAGTTCTTGCCTATCCTTTTGCAAAATTGTTAAATTTATCAATCGTATATAAAAGTATAAATTCAATGTGTTTTAAATGTAAATAAGCATATCTCTGTCATGAATAACTGTAAAGAGTCGTGTGTCCAACAAATTGAAGGTTAAAAGCCATATGATTTTACAGTTCAAACATGATATAGTACAACAATGTCAGTATAATATTATTAAATACAGTAAAATAATACTATTTCAAAAGCAATTTAATACTAAATAGTGTTCTATAATCATATATAATGCTATATTAACACCATTATAGCACTATGTAGTCCTATTAAAGCTCTACACTCAGAGAAGGATAAGTTAACAGTTAACATACCAATATGTTTACTCACAGTAGTATGTTATCCTATATTAACACTTTAATATAATTATACAAGCACGATCAAAGCTCTATTTAGCACTGCAATACTATTTCATAGCCTATTTAGCACTATGTAATTTTTAATAGTGCTATTAAATGCTATATTAACACTAACACAACATTCTACAGTATTACAATTAATTATACTTAATAAATAGCACTATTATAATTAACAATTAACAATAATAATAATAATCTTTTAAATAATTAATAGTAAAAAGACGTATGTCAATTGAAAATAAGCTTTTTAACCTTGAGTTAATATTGTACATTGTATATAGAAAAAAAAAAATTTTAAGCTAAAAAAGTGTAAGTGTACATAGTACTCATATACTCGCATTTAACAATTTTTATTTTTTAAATATTTTTTTTTTTTTAAATAAACATTGTGGCAAGGTTTTAGAGATAAATTTTTAAAACTGGCTTTTTTGGCATTTACGTTTCTTTTGATGCAATGATATGTAGAAAAAAAAAATAAGTAGGCAATTGCTTGGAGGGAATTTTATCGATGACTAGAAAGTGGATTCAGATAGTCCGTTAACCCGCAGTTTATACAAATATATTTATAGCCAATGGATGGCCAAGCTTATGCACACCTAGAGTTAACGGAAAAAAATTATTATAAAAAGTGAACAGTGTCTCTTTTCCTAAAATAATATTTTTAAACTTGCGTACTCATATAATATTTTTAAAATGAAACCTTTTTGTATATTTACCTATGTATTAATTTATTCTTTATAAATAAAAATAAAATGCAATTATTTAAACCCGCAGAAATTGAAAACAGATAAGATTACTTTAATTTTAACCAAGTGTATAGTTGTAATACAATTTCTGTTTTGTTGGAATATGCATACAACACTGTATATAATACACCTAATTCTCAGGCAGTAGGCCAAGCAACGGTTATTACGTACACACTCATGATAATCCAACTTCCGGATATATTATTAAATAAATAAAATAAACAATCGTCATAAACATGTCTTGTATACTATTTTTTTCTTTTTTTTTTCTTTTCATGTTTATTACCGATGCGTTAAATTGAAAATAAAATTGCACAAATAAAAGTGTTATATATATTTTTTTAAACTTTTATTTATATATTAAATTAATTTTCAAAATAATATATATTATTTATATATAATTTATTTGTTTTCTTTTTTTAAGGAAAAAATTGGGACAAATAAAATGTGACCCACAGCCTCGAGGGTTGTTTCAAAATATATTTAAACATTAACATTATTTAAACATCCAAAAAAAATGGAAAAAAAATTTATCTGATTTCTAGATTAATATCTCGTTAAAAATTGCACATGTTGGAAAAAATATATTTAAAGATTAACCCAGATTAAAATGATGCATATATACAATCAATATATTATAAAATTTTAGCATTTCATCATCAAACGGAATAAAGTATAAATTATAAATTCTTGTAAATGTATATTAAGATACATCGATGTTCTAACGGTTATTAAACACCTCTATAATTTTTATTAAATTTTTTTTTATTTTGTATATCGGTTTTCGTTTGATCACATCATCATTTGAAAATAAAAATTTTATAAAAAAATAAATACTCGAGAAATTACAAGACACATATACGGTAATTACTACGGTACCGTAAAAAAAAATTTAAAAAATTTAAAAAATTAAAAAATGATCTTATATAATTTATTAATTTTTTAAAATTTATTTATTTTGCAGGATGATGATGATAGGTTATTTGTGCAAGTGAAAAAATTAAAATTAAAATTAGATGAAAGAAAGGAGAGATTGATATAATAAAAAAAAAATAATTAAAGAAGGAAATTGTGGGGTGTGTTTGCGATAGGATCAGGTTTTACTTTGACCATAGATGTGATACAACAACAACAACATTTGTTCGATGACGTTGTCACGATGTTGATAGAACGGTGAATCGATTGGGGAAGATATCACGATGTAAAAGTACCGCTTTGCCATTGTCATATGATTACTCAAACAGACTTCCGATGCCTTAAAATGGATGTCAATAATGTCATGATGTATTAAACATGCCAAGCAAGTATTTTAATTTGAAAAAAAAAAAATTATTTTTTCATTGTAAAATAAATAAATTGTTAAATTAATAATTGATATTTTAAATTGAAAGGAATCATTGTTTTTTCAAGTCTTGATAATTCTTGACCATGTAAAACAAGTTTTTCAATGAAATCAATAACCCTTCTCTCAATAATTTTTTTTTATATATAATTATTTTTTCTCTGTAAACGAAGGTTGTAAGACTTCAGGTTGTTTTATTGGCTAAATTATTTCGGAACAATTTTAAACAATTATAAAAGTTTTTTCAAATTACAAATTGATATATAAAAAATTGAATTTAAAACTACCCTTATTGATAATATTTTCATGGCTTTAAATTATGTGTTTTAAAAATTATTTTACAGAAAAAAATCGGTAGAAATATTTTAGAAAATTTATACAAAACAAAAATTTGCACGTCAAAGACCAAAGTAGAGTCATCATTAAAATAAAAATGTTAAACAAATTCTCACATTTATGTATATATAATTAAATATTAAAATAAAGTTTGTCGGTTAATTTATACACTTCAGTATGAGCCGTTAACTGAGCATCTTTCATAACAGTCATGTTTTATAAGTTGAATATTTTCTTGATTATGATAAATTTATGAATCTATTTGTGCATCCGGTATGAGCTGTATTAAGTTCCGTTAAATTGATTCTTAAAAAGTATATATAAAGTGTGAAAATAATAATGTTTATTGTAAAAATAAAAAAATATATACAATTTATTTTTTTGCATTCTGGAATTTATCTAAATTTGGAGTTGATTGTAAATCACATGAGACAACATGTATCAAGAACCGGACATTTATAGAGAAAGCCAACAGTGAAATTTTGCGATTTAATAAACTTATTCATCTGGTCTTGAATCAATTGAACTTGAATTACAATAATCATTGAAAAAAAAATAATTTAAAATATGGAAAATAAAAGAAAATTAAATATTTTTACAAAAAAAAAAAAAAAAAAAGTATTACAAGTGTTGTTGTTGTAAAATTTTGTGTATAAATAATTGTTTGTTTTTTTTTTAATTATGAAAATTTCATTGGGACAATAAAACTTAGAAAGTCACCAAGTCAAATATATTTTATTTGGAAATATTTAATTCACATGAAAGTTAATATAAATTTTCACATTTAGTTGCTTCTTCTGTATTTTTATTTTTCTCTTTTATCGTTTTAGGAATTAATACATTATTCTCTAAAATAAAAAAAATTATTATTCTCATGGTTTATGAATATCAAGGGAGATCTTGAAAAAAAAAAAAAAAAAAAAAGCTACCGAGGGAATTTGCACTATATAGAATTATTCCGAATATTTAAATTTTGTTTTTATGGAAATAAAAAAAATTGTGGTATGAAATATATTCAATGTTGTAAATTGATAGAGCGGAATAAAAATAATCAAATAATTTTATAAAATTTTGATATTTTAAATATGATAGACATGACTAATCTTGCGTTTAGTTTAATTTTTTTTTTTTTGATTTTTTATAGCCAGTTAAGCAGGGTTCGTTGACCGACATGCTCCATGATGCCCAAAATTTTAAAAACTCACGTGGACCATCAAGATATAAAATTGATCAGATTAAATGTAAAAAAAAATGTGGTTAATTTTTTAAAATTTTCTTTTTGTCAAGATATTTTTTTTCTCGAATTTTTAAACGAGCTTTTTTTAAAAGCAATTTTATTATTTAAAATTTAGATATTTCTAAATGAAAAAAAAAAAATGATAATAAAATTAATTAAAATTAGATTATTTTTAAAAATTTAAATTATTCAAAAAGTTAGAATAATGTGCTGATATGATAATTTTTTTTTAAGATATATAAAAGTTGTGATACGCAGGAGTGGATTATGGTACGAAGGTGTGGCGAATAGCAAATACTTGGTACTTCTGGTTTATCAACCAACAAACGGGATAACACCGTTCATTCGAAAACAAAATGATCATTTAAACAGCAGATAAACAACTTTCACATCATTTTTTTTTTTTTTCATTATTCATTTTTTATTGTCATAATATACGCTGTAATTTAAACTTAATAATTATATTTATTTAACAATAGATAATTTGTATTTTTAAATAAATAATCTAATTTTTTTTTTGTTATTTTAAAGAAATGCTTAGAAATAAAAAAAATTAGTTTTATAATGAAATATTATTTTAAACAATTAAAAATATATTTGATAGATTTTCTTTTTTTGTTTTTTGAAAATTTGCAATTTTTTTTTATGCTGAAAAATATTCATGTTTTATCTCAAATACATTTACAAGATTAAAAAAAATCTTTTGTTCATTTTTTTTTCTTTTAGCGTCTTGTAAATGCTAGTAGCTATTTTACCTTTCTCCCTTTAGTCAGACCTTGGAAACTTCAAACACAAGGTAAGCAAATAATCCAAAACATAAAATTATAAAAAAAAATTCATCTATTGTGTTAAATATAAAAAGTTTTTTATTGATTAAAATTTTAATTTTTATAATATTATCTAAATAAGGAATTGAAATAAATTTTTTTTTTTTCAAAAAACAAGACGCTTACAATTGCCGGTACGTTCACCTCCTAGTTAAGATACTCCTTACTGGGCACATGAACACTGGACAAGTTGATTTTCCAGGAAATACTCCAAGTATTTTTTTTTTTTTTCAAATATCAACTCACTTGTGTAATACAATTTTTTTTTTTTTACTTTTATATCCTTCACTTATTCACAAAATATATAAATAATTTAAAAAAAAAAAAAAAAGTTTTTTAATTTAAAAATTCCCGCAATTTTTCACGTAATAATATTTAAAAATTCTTAAGTTCTTTAATATAATTCTTTAAGTTATATAATATAATTTTAAATTTAAGTTTGAAAATTATTATATATTTTTTTTTTATATAAACTCTGTGTTAAATATTGTTAAAATATAATTCAGGGTCACGGAGCTCTTTTTCTCCGGCCCGACAAGACGAAACTGAAGACATGGTGCCCAGGTGAACGGCTCAGTAGTTGGGTTTGTGTTACCTGGTTTACCTGGCTGAAAAAGGAAGACATGAAAAAAAAAAAAAAAAAAAAAATAGCAGCAGGGGAGTCAAGAGAGAGGTGTTTTATTCTCTCTTCATACTTTTATAATCGGTTGATGTCGGAAATCTTCGGATTTAAAATTCTCTTGTATGTCTGTAGAGGATGGAAAATAACTATAAAAAAATAAACATAACTTCTCTCGGGCGCGGCGGTGATATGTACCCTGGGGTTGGTATGCGTTCAAAAGATCAAGAAATACTTTTTAACCTGCTTCTTATTATTATGTATTTCAATATTATTATTATTATAAATTTTTTGATTTTTCATCCGTTTCTTCGGTTGAGTTAATCTCAAGAATTTTCATCTCTTTTTATTTAACCTATATTTTGTATTTATAAATACTAAATTATATTTTTGAATTGTTTATTGTATAAATATATTTTATCTCTTTAATTTTTATATATAAATAATTAAAAAATTAATATGATTAGAAATTTGTTTTTTAAATTTAATTTGTTAGCTAATGGGATATAGAAATTTAAATGAAAACGATAATACAATCGTGGAGATATTAATGCTAGTATAGAAAATATCATTTTAAATTTAAAATATAATACCAAGACAAAAGTATAAATAAATAATATAAATATTATATTTAGAAAAAATAAAAAAAGAGAGATCGACAACCTTTTAATTTTCCGGTTATAAATCGTATATTAAATCTTACTTTCTTACCGCATGTAATTGCATAAGTGATTTTCAAATTTTCAAAATAATAATAAAAAGACTTGAAAAAAAAAAATTACAAATGATATACTTGAAATTAATTCAAAGAATAAAAAAAAATAAATATTTGTACTTGTTAATTTTATTTGATGCTAAGAAAATAATACAAAAATGATAATTAAAAAAAAAAAAGGAATCAAAGAAGACGATGCATTCCGTTAGTGGTTACTGGGTCTGATGCACTTTCAGGCGTTCAACCCGTCGACTTCCATATCACTGGCCAGGCACTGCACACGCAAGATTCATAAAAAAAAATATATATTTATATATGAAAAAAAATTAAAAATCATAAAGCATACAGTATTTGAATGAAACATGAAATTATTTTTTAAATTATATTTTTAATCTTCTATGAAAATATATAATTTTGTATAAATAAATTTACAATATTTTAATTTTATTTATAGCTATATTAAATTTTATAATATAATATTTTTTATATTGTTTAAAATACTGTACATGCAATGACTAATAATGAGTGGGCGTTGTCAATATGACCTTGAATGAACAAGTTTATATGTGAATTGATTAGATAGACATTTCGGCCAACGGGCATTAACCTCTTGATTTTTATATATATTGCAAACTCTTTGATATCCCGGGATAAAATTTATTGGATATTAACAATTAATACTCACTGACCTATATTTTAACATTGATCATTTTGAAATAATCACCATGACAATGTGACCTGATTAAAAATAATTTTTTATTTTGTGAAAGATCATCTTTTACTGATTTGTTTTTTTTCGTTTAATTTTTTATATATTTTTTTTTTATTATATTAACAAGTTTCATTATATTAATAGACATGACAAGCCAACATCGTCATCAAAAAAAAAAAAAACATCACAATTTATTATATTTAGTTTTAAGTATCAATTTATGATTTATAATTTTAAACAATTTTTTTAATTAAGGCATTAAAAATTAATTATAAATTGTTGAATTATACTCATCAAATTTTTTTGTGATTTTTAAAAGTAGAATGATAATATAAAAATCCATGACCCATTTTGATATTATCAGAGTATATAGATTGTTATTTATAAATGTCAAACACATGACGAGTATATTTTATTTTCATAATCTTGAAAAATAAAATCTAATCAATTTTTTACTTGTGAGGAATTTTGATAACATGATTAAATATTCTGATGACAATATACACTGAAAAAAAAATGACAAAAAAATGTGGGACAAGCCCAATTTGTTGGATGATAAGAACGGGGGTCACACCTCTTCAAAGGTCACACGACCCCCAAGTTCTCCATCACCAGGTTTTTTTTTTTCGTTGGATCAGGTGATATTACAGCGGAATCTGGTGACCGTCCCGACCACGGCCACCCATCCGCTAACTGACCAGTGTCCCTCGTTGGATCAGGAATGTTTTACGCTGGAATCACGATGACCGCACTGGCCACGGTCATCCATCCAACAACTGACCAAGGGGTACGCGGTGCTTAACTTACGAAACCGTACCCCAACTTGACGCACCTTGCTATACGGTTGCCCCGATATTTTTTTTGACATAAAAATTATATTCAGTGTTGTCTTTGAGAAAAAAAATTAAAAACAAATATAAATGAAAAAATAATTAAAGCCATCAAAACAGCAGCACTGTTATGATGTATTGACAATCAATCAACAATAAAAATAATATAATATTATTTTTGATGGTAATGAAATCGTGTTATGAATTAAAGTAAAATTTTATTATTAAAAAGGTATGCAGAACGAATGATGATGGTGATAAATTACGATGAATATTGAGGTAAGGGGAATCATGATATAAGTATGCAGAAGGTTTTTCACCTGACCAACGGTGATGACGACATCGTCGACAGGAAGCTGCCAAATGTATAACGGTACATCAGTCACACCAACACCATTTTTAATTTTTTTTTATTATTAAAAATAATTTTAGCTTTATAATATTTATTTATTTATATGAGTAAAAATTGAACAAATATATTAGCAAAATTTTCAATTAGTAAAATGTAAATAATTTTTTCTATTGACTTTTTATCTGTTAATGTAAATTATACTTAAACTTTTTACTTCAACATTCCTAAACATTATAAATGCATGCTTCAGTTTAGCAAGTATATAATTTTTTTTTTTCTATTTTTTATTCGTAGAAAAAAAAATATTGTATTTGAATGATAACAAGCAGCAATGAATAGCCACTGAAGCACGCAGAATCTACCAAGACCAAACGGTACTTCTTTGAATAAAATTATGCTGTTCACCTTCTGTCGTTCAATTGCACCAAAATACCACATTGCATAATGATTTACTATCAGCATTCAAACTCATCAATTTACATGTCAATCAAAATAATTAATTCCATGCACTCTATATAAGATTTCTCTTTTTTTCAGAAAAACCTTGAAGATGAAAAAAAAAAAAAAATATTGGGAGAATGGACCGGAACGATATATACATAAAAGAAGAAAAAAAATTCTCAAAAGAAAAGATTAAAAGCCAGAGGGAATAAAGGCAGTACAAGGATGCCAAGAATGCAGGGAGAGAAAGAATGGGGTCGGCTACTGAAGGCAAACTGCTGGCAAAATATATTTCAACCTTCTGATCATTTATATACACAACTTTAAGATGAAAACACCGTTCACATTTCTCGAGGTGACTAATTTTCATAATTTTCATTTTTCACAATATAAACAATTAATTATTTTATTTAAATATATTTTTATTTATTTTATTTAAAACTTAATTGATTAAATGAAAAAACAATATTAAAAAATTACGTATTGTAAAAAATATTACTTAAGTATTTAATTTAATTTCTTTTTTTTAAATATTTAAAAACATTTCACAAATGCACGATGACAGTCTTTTGATGGAGTATAATTATGTTCAAATTTTCCATTTGTCATTGCCATGAAATTTATTCTAGAAGTGTCTTTAAATCTAATGAGATAAAAATCATCAAGTTTATAAATTGATCCATTTCCATATTTCGTAGTATTTTCTGTGTCCAATAAAATACCATCATTATAATTAAATGATTTACAAATATCAGTTGCATTGTCATTTGTTAATTCATTTAGATAACATTTTGTTTGCCAAAAACCAAGTTTACGTTCAATAACTTCACCAGTACCTTTTGGATCATCCAAGGTACCTCGTATATCACGACAATTTCTTTCGTCTTCATTATTATGACAATCAGCATCTCCATCACAAACAAAACTTTGAGAAACACAATGACCAAATGACTGTATTTCAGAGCTAAAATAAAATAATCATTAAATATAATATATATATATTTAATTAATAAAAATTATATTTACCTATTTGATGAACATGAAAAACTAGTGTCTTTACATGTACAATTATATTCATCACTTTTATCATAACAATGACGTATACCATCACATATTTTTTCTGGTGATGTTAATTTAAGATATGATGCACAATCACAATTTTCTGGCTCATCAGTTCCATCTGGACAATCATTAATTGAATCACAATAAAATTCTTTATTTATACATTTACCATTTCCGCATCTCAATTCAGATGGTGAACATTCTGTAAGCAGATTAATGAACCCAAAACATAATTATTATTGAATGACTAGAAAATTGTTGATGTGTTTATATTAGAAAGCTGAAAGTGAGAAAGTTTTAACTCATTTTCAATCAAATATTTTTATACTTTTTTTTTCTTTCATTAAACAAAATTAAATAACAAAATAAATAAATAATATATTTATAAATTTTTAAAATACTTCTTAAAGCTTTAATTAGTTTTTTTTTTTTAATTTTCTTTTTACTTACTACAATCAATTCCACCAGATGTTTCACATAATTTTTTTTTTTCAATGCAATATTTTGCATGTTCATCTGAAGCTTCAATACAATCATCATGACCATCACAAACATTTTCCCAAGATATACATTGACCAAGTGCACATCTAACACCATCACAAATTGGAATATCTGTTTTATTAAATGTATCTTCAATTGTTTTAGTTAAATAAGCATTAATATAATCAATACTTGTTAATGTTTGGGTATTTGTAAAATCACAATTAATATCTTTTTTATGAAATATTGCTGCTGGATACCAACCATCATCACCACGACAAACAACAGTACCACTCCAATTTTTATTATCATTACAATTTTCAATTGTTGCATTTTTATAACAACGATGACATGTTGCACATTCATCAATTATTGGCTGTAAAAATACATTTTTTGTTTCTAAATATTTATTTGTACCTGTTGCAATACAAACATCATTTTCAGATGCTGGAAATATACTTTTTTTAGCAAATACTGGCTGTACATATCGTGTAAAATTAACAGAATTATCAATATGTAACATTGAAATGTCAAGTTTTTTAATTGGCTTAACAGCATCAACTCTACTAATTTGTTGATAAGGACCATTGAAAGTATTACGTGTTGGTGAAAAACCAAGGACAATCATTACGACATTTTCATGTAAATCAATGTCATCTGTACAACGACAACTTGTTAAAAGCCAGTCATCTTGAAGAAGTATTGCTGGACACGTATTTATTCCATCAACAAATATTACACCTTCCCATGGAAGTATATATTCAGATTCATTTGTATTTGGATTTTTTATTTCATGAACTTTTAAATTACTACTTAATATAGGTTTACATTTGATCCATAAACCTTGACAAGTATTTAATTCATTTATATCTTTTAATGTTTCAGAAGTATTTAATTTATCATAAGTATTATTTTTAAATGGCCATTGTCTCTGGTCAAGTGTTGAATTTAAAACATTAATTATTTTAAAATCTTCATGACTTTTTAAACCAAGATACAAACAAGTAATATCAGCAGTTTCAATTATTTCAGTTTCATTTAAATTATAACATGATGGAATCCATGATCCTTTATTAAATGAAGTTATAACACCTTCGGTATTAAATTGAGGACGTTGGTCATGATCAATATTAATATATTTACCATTTGTCAAAGTATAACAATCAAGTTCATCTTCACCAAGTGGACAATCATCAATCATATTGCATTTTTTATCTAATGATATACATTTATCACTTTTACTGCATTTAAATTCATTTTCTTTGCAATAATTACAATCTTCTTCATCACTTTTATCAGGACAGTCAATGTAACCATCACATAATGCTGATGGATACCAATTATGAAGTTTATCTTTACAGGTACAATTTTCTTCATCACTTGCATCTTCACAATCAACAAATCCATCACATTTATATTCCAGAGGTATTGATTGCATAAATCGAATACAGCTAAAACGTTTTGGTTCATCAGGAAGTTTAATTTCATCAATTGTTGAATTTGTTAATTCTTCATTTGTCAAGTCGGTTGTGTTTGATGAAGCATTTGCCTGAGTTGGTGAGTTAAATGAAGAGCTTGTTTCATTTGATGAAGAGTTGAAAGAATTTGATGAAGAATTAAAAGAATGTGATGAAGAATTAAAAGAACTTGATGAAGAGTTAAAAGAGTTTGATGAAAAAGTTGTTGTTTCAACATTTAAATTTTCTGTATCATGAGACGTCGTTGAGTTTGAAGTTGAACCAAGAGATTCACCTTGTTGTAAATCAGAAGACGTCTGTCTTTCACCATCAGAAATAGTTGAATTATTTTTTGATATTTGATTAGTATTATTAAACTCTCGATGTTTAATTGTATTTTTAGTGCAATCAATCTCATCAACAGCATCTAGGCAGTCAACAACTTTGTCACATTTTCGATTTAATGATAAACATTTACCTTGGCTTCCTGGACATTGAAAACCAGGACAAATTTGTTTAGGTACTCGACCAGATGAACCAGTAGATTTACCATCTACCAAGAAAAATAATATTATTTTTTTAATTGTTATTTAAAGTATAAAAATTAAATTAATAGACTTACCAATCATACTGTCAATCCAATTACGAGCTTTTGAAACTCGTGAATATACACCAGGCTCATCTGGTCTTGCACAACCTTCTCCATGACTTACAATACCAGCAACATACCATTGTGATTGTGAATTTAAAACTTTACACATTAATGGTCCACCACTATCACCTTGACAAGAATCTTTTCCACCTTCTTGTACTCCAGCACATATTTCTTTTGAATTTTTAGCTGTTGTTTCTTTGCATTCTTGTATTGGAATTTCTACTTCTCTCAATTGATCAGCTACAAAAAAAAATACAAACATTTTCATTAAACTTATATAAATAATAATCAATATAAAATTGTAAATAATTTGGAATTTACCATCAGGACCATTTTCTGCTATCATTCCCCAGCCAATAGCCGTACACATTGTCTCAATTTTTGGCTCATCAGTCGAATTGCTTGATGGTAGACAAGCTTCTCTCACCCATCGATTAAATCGTAATGGTATATTTAATTTAATCATAGCAAGATCTCCTGTCAATACTGATTCCTTGAATCCTGGATATACTATTATTTTTGATGCTACACGCACCTGTACCATCGGTGAAAATGAACGTTTTCGAAGCATACCAGCATGAATTTCATAATAATTATAATAATAACTGCAAATTGGAAAAATACACAATTAAATTACTTTTTAAATTGTGTTTTTGTTATTATTAAATATTATAAATAAATATTAAATATTAAATTTACTCTTTGACACAATGGGCAGCTGTAAGAATCCAACTTTCATTAACAATAACTCCTCCACATGAAAAATGACCATTTCTATAAATTGTAACAATAAATGGCCAAGCTTTGGGTTCACTTGCTCGACCACCAACTAATCTTGGACCAGCCAAAACTGGTTCAATATCATTTACATCAGTTTCATTTGATTTATTTTCTTGTACAGTTGAATTATCAACTGAATTATTGTGTTTTGATGCTACCAAATTGTCCAAATAAATTCTAGAATAACGATAAGATTCTGGATAATTTGAAACTCGTATTCCACATGATACTGGTGGACATTTAACATAAACTGAACCACGACAGTTTGATTCAAATGATTTTTTTCCTGATGATGTTTCAGAAAGATATGTTATAATTTGATTTCCAATAGGAAGTGGATCAATTCTTACAACTGGATTTTCTCTATTGAAAATAAAAAAAAATATATAATTAAATATTTATATAAAAACTTGTGATGATTTATTTTTGATTAAAGTATTAAGTTTTTACTCAAGTGAACTTCCTGTTTCAGAATGACAAACATCTTTAACCCAGTCAACTGTTGCTTCACATGCTGGGTACCATTTGCCAGCCAAATTTCTGAATAAATATCCCTCAGTAAATCCAACATCAAATTGCTAAAATTATAATAATAATTAAAAAAAAAACATTAAATCAATTCATTTTAATTCATTGTACTGATTCAAGTTAATTTTTTATTTTTTTTTACTTTGTTGTTGATGAAAAATTCAGTTAAAACAGTACAATCAGCTTCGTCTCTTCCATTTGAACAATCCTCTTTGCCATCGCAACGAAAAGATAAAGGTATACATTTACCAATATTATCTTCATTCAGCCAGTCTTGACAATTGAATGAATCACTTGGACATCCTAAATATCAACAAATTAACAACAATAAATAAATAAATAAATAAACAATAACGTAGATAAGTAAGATTTCTTTTTAAAAAGTTGTTTTTTTTTTTTGCGCGCGAGTCTAAAAGCTAGCGCCATCTGTAAAAGTTGTTGTGTTTGTTGTCAAAATTTATCATCATCATCATTGTTGTTGTGAGTAAATAAATAAACAAATAATTATTTAACAATATATAATAATTTTATAATAAATATAAAATTAAAAAACCATGAAAACAAATATATTATGGTAAAATGGTAAGTTGATAATAACGAAAACTAAATAACCATACAAATTTTATATATTTTTTTTGTATATGAAAAATAAAATTTAATATACCTGAACAGGTTGATTCATCTTCACCAAGTGGACAATCAAGATATCCATCACAAAGTTTTTTTGCGTTAATTCTTGTTTTACATGAGCATCCAATTTCATCACTTGCATCACGACAATCAACTGTTCCATCACAGCGTTTTCCTGGGTTAATACAACCACTGTAATCACGACAAACATCTTTACAACCTCCTCGAATTCCTGAAAAAAATTAAAAAATAAAACAATAACAATTTTATTTAAATGTAAGTATAAAATTTAATATACTTGATTTATTTGATCCAATAACAAAATTTGATGGTGTATAAGCTTCAGCACGATCTTTTATTTTATCAAAATTTTCTTCTTGATTATTATATTGTCTTTGATTGTCAAGACCAGTATTAATTGGATATGCAGGTTTTACATAACTACAAAGATACAATGCTGATGGTTGACCAAGATTAAAATATCCCTGCATTGGTGGTTGTGAATATCCTTGTACAGATTGTTGTGGATATCCTTGAACTGGTACTTGTGGATATTCTTGCGTTGATGGTTGTAAAGGAGGATATCTATATTCAAGTTTAATTGATGATTCATCTCTTGCATTTGTATATTGTGGTGATAATTGTTGATAATTATTTGGTGAAAGAGAATTGTACTGAGGTTGTAAAAAAATTGGAGAAGGATACTGAGGTTCTCTCTGAGATTGTGGATAAAAAGTTACAGGAACACAAGCTTCTGAAGTTTTACCACTACCATCTGTTGCTGTTGGATATTTTGTTTGTTGTGATGGATTTTTTTGATTTTCATCCATTGGTTTTGGAGATGTACCATATTGATTATTATCTTTGATAATTGTTTTTTCATCTTGTGATGATGTTACTGAATTTTTAACATCATTTGTATCTTGTACAATTGGTATGTCATATCTTTCTGGTATATCATTGTAATCAACATTTCTTATTTTATTTTTATTTTCATATGATTTTTTTTTAATTTTAATATCATTTGTTTTATCACATGATAATGGTGGTGATGCTGATGATGATGATTTTATATTATTTTCAATATCACGACATTTGATACATTTAAAAATTTCATTAAGTGGTTTTTTATTTTCTTCAAGTAAATTTAATTTTTGCAAATGTTGTTCAATATCGTTGACATTTGTATCAACTTTTTCAGCCATTTGATCAATTGATTTAAAAACTAATTTACAATCATTGTAAATTTTTTTACATGAAGTCAATGTTTCGTAATTTTTAATTTCCATTTCAATTTGATTTTTTGATTCTGTTTTGAATGAACGTTTTTTACGAATATATTCGAATGGTAATTTTTTTATCTCGTCACTAATTACAATTGGTAAATCAATTAAATTATTGTCGAAATCGATATCGTCATTTTCGATTTCATTTGCGTATGCTTCTTCGAGTATGACATCTTGAACTGATAATTAAATATTTTGTTATCACGATTTATCAAATTTTTAATTTTTAAAATATTATATACATACCGTAATTGTCAGAAGATAAATAAACCAAACTTGTGAATAATAAAAATGACAAAATTGTTAACAAAATAATGACAGTAATATTAAGCTTGTATTTTTTAAAAATATCATTTGATTTTTCCATTGGGGTGTAATTGTATATTGCGAATTTACGTTTTGATGAAATCATTAAATTTTTTAATGACAATACTCGACCATCTTCTATTGGTTCCTCCATTGAAACCTGTTGTAATTATATTTTTTTAATTCGCGATTTATAAATTTATTTTAAAAACCACTTGTTAATTTATCTACCTCAAAAATATTGAAGGCTTTTTTTTAATATAACAATTAAAATTTAAATGAATTTAAAGCTCAGCATGAAAAAAAATTCAAGTACTTGGTCAAGGGATGTCTACACCTTTTGAAACTTCACGACAAACTGAATCTTGAATTTAAAAATTTATCATCATTCCCATTGTATATTTGAATAATTTTTTTTTTGTTTAAATAATTTTTTCAATGTATCAGCAGTTAAAGTAAAAGAAAAAGGATCAAATTAATTTTGGTGTTGAAATATTATCTTGATGAGTTGAATAACTTATACACGCGCATTTCCGTAATAAATTAATTGTCTTTATAATTTTTACCAACACTTTGATAAATAAATAAATTGCTGTTTAATCAAAATTCCAATTTTTTTTTTTTTTTTTTTTTTAATCCATGGGAACCAAATTAATATGCAATAATTTAAAGCTAAATTTATTAAATATAATATCATAATTTTACGAAATAATAAAATAAATTAAAATTTAATTTTCTATATTTATTATTTGAAAAACTTTTTAATTATCAACATAATAAAAAACCTTAATTTTAAATTTATGATTTTATTAATTAAAATTGATTTGATAATTTTTTTTAAATTATTTTTTAATTATTATAGTTTTTTAAAAAATTATTTCGTCAAAAATTCAATACATTTGTTGATCAAATTAGCTTCAGATTGTAAATTTAACAAATAAATAATAAATGAATAATAATTAATCAAACAATTGCAGTAATATTGGCAAAACAAAAGTAACAAATTAAATTAATTATATATTAATTACTTTAATTATTTTTTTTTATTTCAACTATCAAAAAAATATTTAACTAATAGAACAAATAAAATTAAATTGCAAATAATTTAACGACTTGAATGAATAGAAAAAAAATAAATTAATTAAATAATTTGGATTGAAAATAAAAAAATAAAAAATTCAATGAATAAATTCTCTGTATTGAGTTAGTATTGGCCTTGAAGTGATTAACGTTTTTTCATTTAAAAGAGAAGGGTATATATATTGCAACTATTTATTCGTTGTCAACACTCCAAAAAATAAAATTTCAATTATCGTTAATTTAAATTATTATATTCATAAAAATAAAATAATTTTAAAAAATTTTAAAACAAAAAAACAAATTCATAAAATAGCAAAACAAAAAAACAAATTATTTATCTCTTGTTTGATTTTCAATTCATTTGTTAAATAATTAATATAATAAAACAATTGATAAATAATTTTCATGTAATTTTAAATTAAATATAAATAATGGTTTTTTGATTTTTTATTTGAAGTTATTTGATAATAACACCTGTGCCCAGTCGATTGGGAGTCAAATTGTGCAATATGTGTTTCTTCCTCTCACTTTCTCTTGGTTAACTTGGTTTGTCGACCATCGAAAGCAACAGTAATCATATCCACAAGTGTACTCAAACAGTGGCTCGTTGTGATTTTATCAATCTTAAATTAAAAAAATATATTTATCAAATAATTTATCAATAAAAAAAATATTTATCTATTTTATTTTTCAATTATTCAAAATGATTGGTAACAGTGACATTAATTCTGATGAAGACGACGATATAAAGGCTAAAAAAAATTACATATAAAATAAATCATGTAATTAAATTGAACCTAAAAAAAATATTGCTAAAAAAAAAATATAAAAAAATTTAATTTTATATTGTAAACAACATATTCAAAATTATAATTGGGTAATTGGTATCCATAAAAGTGTCAAATTTCATGTTAACCATTTAAACTCAGCAATTTATATTGTAAAATTATTATTATGATTTTTTTTTATTTTTTATTTTTCAATATGATGATTGTTGCTTAATCCTGAAGATTCAAGTCAAGGAAAACTTGATAATATTTTTTTAAAAAATAAAAATTAAGTAGAAAATTTATTTTTAAAATTATTTATAATAATAGATAAATATAAATTATTTAATTTATTAATTTTAATTAAATTAAGTATATTCATTTTGTCGTAAAAAAAAAAAATAAAAGTTAATAATTTATTTTGTTATAGTAAAATAGAAAAAAACAATTAAAACTAAAAAAAAATTTAGTAGACATTTATGTTAATAAATAATATGATTGTTAGTATGTAATTTTAGTGACCATTGATGATTGTTGTCTGACAAGTGAAGGGCAAATACAGTACGTGATAAAAAATAATAAAAAAAATAATAATGTTTCCGGAGTTGTAAGAAATAAAACCTGACTCGGCATCATCAGTAAATAAGATACAAAACTGGACAAAGACTTGATGATACCCAAAGAGAGACTAAGAGGGGAACCTTAAAAAAAACATTGAAAGTAAACGAGACTACAAGTCAGTAATACGACAAAATTATCATCCAGTTTCTACTATCCTCTCACATAATACACACGTAATAATTTATCAAAAACAAAAAAAAAAAATTACCATCATTCCAAAGATTAATCAAACATAATGCAATAAGCAAAATATAAAAATACCAAATATAATTAAATTATTCAATACAACAACATCTGTATATCCAAGTTTGTTGGAAAAAAAAAAAAAGAAAACCTTCACGTTAATTTAAAGTAATTAAATTCCATGAAATCATGTAAGTTGTTCTTTGTTGTAAATTTAATTATTTTAATGTTATTTTTAATCTATATGATCACATGATTTTTAATTTATTTTATTCTTTCAGATTGTACACATGTTGGATCGTTTAATGTGACGTTATAAATTTGCTGGCTATCAACAGTGACACAGATGCTGTGAATAATCAACTGGTACAATTGACGTGAACAAAAAACGAGATAAAAAAATTAAACAAAAAGGTAATAATAGTATTTTCTATTTCATTAACAAATATTTATTATAAATAAATAATAGTAAATTTGTTTTATTTATTTATAGAAAAACAACACATGAGGATATTTGTTTTTGTTAATTTACTGTGAGTTTAGTGTGATACTGATGATAAAGTGAGTCATTTTAAAAAGCTAAAGTGAGTGGTGAGATAAGCAAGAATCGAAGCTGCTAGACGTTATGACCGGTTGATGTTGGGTCAGTTTTATGAAGACAGAGTAATCAACAAGACGTGTTTTAATATTTATTCTCTCTTACCTTTGTATGTGATATTTTTTTTTTTAACTTAAAATTAATATACAAGTACGGAATTATTACAAGAATAGTCTAAGGTAAATTAATAATATTTTATTTTTAAATACAAGATTTATCAAACAATAACTTAAAAAAAGACGACATCTTTTATTTTTATATGTTTGAAACTTTTTTTTCTTTTTGATATTAAATACTTGTATTTTATACTACATATATTTTATATTTTTTCAGACTTTGTCACGCGAGTTCAGGGTCATTCACCGAGACTGTAAGGTATTGCTGAATTGTAATATTTTTTTTTACGACAAATTATTAAGGTACTTGAATTTTTTTATTTCGATAATATTTTTTATATGAAAATATTAATCTATATTATTTAAGTAATCATGAAAACAGCTTTCCAATAGTTTCAAGAAATTTAGATCGTGTTAGTTTATTAATAAATTTATAGAAAAAAAAGGAGGAATAAATGTAGCAAAAATTGATGGTTTTTCAAGGTCATTTATAAAAGTTGATGATTTGTTGTCTGAAAAACCTCCCGGTGTTTTTTTTTTTTTTATTTCGAGAAAGAAAAAAAATTGAAAGTAAAAGTGTCTTTCGTAAATCTCGTTTTTCTTGATTTTATTTTGGAGCAATAAACTAAACTACCACTTTCCACAATTATTACTTGTATTTAATGTTGATACTTTTTTTTTATTATTATTAGAACATTGTCATTCGAGCTTATCGTTGGAGATTCCATCGATGCTTTGTCACAGTGATTATTGATTTTAAATTTATGTCTAATTTTTCATTTATTTATTTTTTAAATAAATCTTAAAAATATTCTTATATTTTCAATTTTGTTTACAATAAATGTTTGTCATTTATTTAGTTGTCATTGGATATCCTGTAGAAATTGATTTTACAAAAAAGTATAATTTAAAGTTTTTTTTTTTTACGAGAAAAATTATAATTGAATTCTTATCGCACATAATTTAATTTTCTTCAAGGATATTTTTACATAAATAGTGTATAGTATAAAATAATTTTTTTTCTTTTTTGTTTTATATATAATTGAATTAAATATTTGATTAAATTGATATTGGAAAAAAATAACTTTATAGAATAAATTTCGATTTAATATTTATAAATGTATATCACATTGCTTTTGTATCACATGACACTTTATAGGTTTAAATATAGTAAATGTCCTGGTATTGATCGAGAGAATATAAAAAAAAAAAAATAAATGACTAAAGAATATATTTAGCACTGATCTTTGACAATAAGCCAGAAAAATAAATGTATTTTTCCACTTGTTTATTGACAATATTTAAAATATGAAATAAAAATTTTTTTTTTTTGAAATATTTTTTATCATCAGATTTATTTCAACTGCATATTTATTATGCAAGTTATTATTGTTAATTTGTAATTTAATTTAATTTTATTATGTTGTATTTTAGCAAAGAATTTTTAACGCAAAGTAAACACTGGCTACGTGTTGATTTACGCGTCTGTGAATGGCTTCAGAATGTTCAAGATGGCCAATGGGCCTAATTATTTTGTTGATTGGAATATTTACACTTCCGGGGATCATGGCATCGTACAGTATTGGTGTTGGAATTGCAGATACAACTGGTCCTATTGCTGAAATTGTTTTTGTAAGTATAATATGCAAGTATGATTACATGAGTTAATACTCTCGTCACAGACTGGTCAAATATCTGGTAGATTATATACGCGACAACAAAAACATCCACTAGCAAGTTGAAAAAAATAGATTACAAATTTATCAAAGATGATGATGATAATTGTTTAAATAAATAAAATAAATAAACATTTAATAAAATACATTTAAAAGATGAAAATATTAATAAAAATTAAATTTGAAATAATAATAACAGCGAGTCATTACAGCACGATGATGAATTAATTAATTTTTAAATAAATTAATTTTCAATTTATCCAAGATATATGGATAATAGTAAATTTGCAAAAAAAAAAAATAAATAAATTTTTAAATGGAATATTTATTTATTTATCGTGCTGATCATACTCTTGTCATAATTATTTTTCGACAAATTTTAAATCATCATAATCATCATTATGTCGACATGTTAAACTATGCTTGTATATTATTTTTATAATTATTCATTTTAATTTTAAATATATCATGGCTTTTTATACCAACACCAAGCCACATGATGTTTATATTTTTTTCGGGAGGAAATTATTAAGTAAGATATTTTAATTCTAGATGATTTGATTGGAGAATTTGTGTTCTGGACATTTAGACAATGATATTCAGTCTTGATTTCTTCAAGCTTCAGTCTAAATTCAACTGTTCCATTTCTCTCGTTATCATTAATAATTATTACCTTCAGTTAATTTTTATCAAAAAAAAAAAATATATTTTTTAATCATGTCAATCGATATCGTGACAAAAATCAAGATATATTTATATTCGTGACTTTGTTTCTTAATTAATTAAGATAAATTATTATTTCACAATATTGTCCTTGAGAAATAAAAATTTCTATGAATTATTTTCTTACGATAATATAAATAATCTTATTTTCATATTTTATTTTCAGATGGGCTATGCAAAAATGGAACAAAAAGGTGCTGGTCTTCATTTACGTACTTTTACAAGATCTTTTATAATTGACGATGGTGAACAAAGATTTGTTTTTGTCAGCACTGAAAGTGCAATGATTGGTCATGATATAAAAGCAGCAGTACGTTATTAAAACAACAAAAATATATATTCATTAAAATACCTAAAATTTATCAGCCATTTATAATATTAATATTTTTATTTATTTACTTTTTCAGGTAATTAAAAAACTTCAAAAACGTTTTGGTAATTTATATACTGAAAAAAATGTCATGATAAGTGCAACACATACCCATTCAAGTCCTGGTGGTTTTAATCTTTATTTATTATTTGATCTCTCGACATTTGGATTTATTGAGCAAAGTTTTACTGCACTGATTAATGGAATAACAACGGTAAGCAAAAAAATTAATGATAAAAAAATAATCAACTGATAAAAATTATCATCATAACTATTTGGTATAATTAATATTATTTAATAGCTTCATTTCATATGATAAGAGCTCATAAGATAATATTATTCATTATCATTTGATAAAAAAAAATATATAGGATATTTATTTTTAATGTCAATTTTTATTTGTTTGTTTTAGAGTATTATACGTGCTCATGATTCAGTGGTGCCAGGACAAATATTTCTAGATCATGGTGAAGTTTTTGATGCCAGTATAAACAGAAGTCCATTGGCATACATGAACAATCCAAAAAATGAACGAGAAAAGTTAGTATTTATTATTTTATTTTCTATTCTATTTTATTATTATTTTTGTTATTTGGTTTTATATTTTTTTAGATACAAATATGACACTGATAAAACAATGACCCAGCTTAAATTTATCGCTGCAGATGGTCGTCCAATGGGTGTTATCAATTGGTTTGCAGTACATCCAACCAGTATGAATAATACAAATCGACTTGTATCAAGTGATAATGTTGGATATGCTTCAATTTTATTTGAAAAAAAAATGAATAAAGGTTCTATGGTTGGAAAGGTAATTATTATAAATAAATTAATCCAAAAAGTATTATTAAAAAATGTAGAAAATAAATAATATTATTAATTTTAGGGTGAATTTGTTGCTGCTTTTGCATCAAGTAATTTAGGTGATGTATCACCAAATACACAAGGACCAAAATGTGAATTTACTGGTGAAAATTGTAGTGCTGATTATACATGTCCAGGAAAAAAAGAAATGTGTTTTGCATCTGGACCAGGAAAAGATATTTATGATAGTACAAAAATTATTGGAAAAAAATTATACGAAGAATCAATGGTAAGTAAATTAATAAAACATATTTATTTTAAATATTTATATTAAGAAATCAATAAAAACTAGACTGGTTCATATATAAAATTCGTAAAATGCATGTGATAAGAAATAAAAATTATTGATTTAAATAATTTTTAAAATTGAAAAGTCGTTTTAAATTATTCATGAAAATAAATAGATTGAATTAGTAGTCATATGAATGATGATGATGAGGATCAGCATATACTACTGGTTCAACAACTTTAACAATTGGTGCTGGTTCTGGATGAACTGGATGTCCAATTTTTCTAACAACAGCATTAAATCCATTATGTGGATCAGCTGTATAATCAACAATTCTAATTGTACCATCAGGTTCATTTAAACTGTATGATCCCTTGACAACATCACCATCGCGTTCTTCATGTTGACTTTTAACATCACCAGTATGTGGATCATTAACTCCATAATTAAATGCATATTTTGCTGGTGCCTTTAAATAATTTATAAAGGTTTTTATTATATTTAAATATCAAAACAAAAATTTTAACAATAAATTTTACTTTATGTTTTAAAAAAATAATATAAAAATAAATTGACTTACGAAAGAATCGTGATGATCATGAGTATTATCGTAATCTCCATAAGCTGCATAAGCTCCATAAGCAGGATATACGTGAGAATTTGTATCATAAGGAATATGATTGACTACTGGTGATAAATAACCAGAGTGGGCGAGACCATATCCTCCGTAATTTTCATGATCGTCAACTAGATAAGTTGCTTTGGCAGCTAATGCCATTGTCAAAATTGCCACAAACTGAAATAACAATTATTTTAATTATTTAAAAATATATTAATATATATTTTTTTTAAATCTTCTTATGATTCATTTTTTTTTTAAATCAAATTAACGAAATTTTAATTGAATTTCGAAATTAATAATAAAGATGTGTTTCTTTTTTATTACAACTTTTTATATTTCACAATTTCACATAATATTAGTACCTTAAACATTTTTAAAATATTTTTTTTAATTTAAAAGTGTTGTTGTTATTGAATTGTTGAAAACTGACTGATGTTTAGTTGACTGTTTTGCTTGACTTATATACTAAACAACTCAACAGTATGTCTCCTCCCCAGTAATAAAATTCTTGTGCAATTTCAAGGTCCCATTTGTAATTTTTTATTTTATTTCATGCTTTTTTTTTTTTATTATTTTTTAGTTAAAAATTTACTTGGTAATGTATAACAGAGTAGGAATGTCCTGGGCCACAAATAAATGAAGGCCGGTGTGTGAAGAAAATAAAATAATATTAAAAAAAAAAAAAAAAAAGAGAAAGAATAGAATTATTACGCGATCATGCATAGGAAAAATCCTAAAGGATTTGGACGTCATTAAACGCAATTTGGCGGTTCTCGTTACGGCTGATGGGTGTTGGCCAAGGTAAAAATTACATGAGTCATAAATAGATCCTGGGAAATGAGATTTTACTATACACATCTAATAAAATTCATAATTTTTTATGTGTCATTTATTTATTTTTTTTTTAAATTAGATAATTATACATTTAAAATAATACAAACAATATAAATTACATAATTTTACAAATATTTATTTAATTGAAAAATATTAAGTTCAATAGCTGCTTTTTTTTTTTTTTCTTTCTAATAATTATTGTCACACAATTGAAAATTAGGCGAAGGTTATTATTATTCTATCAATTGGATATTATAAAAATTTTTTAAAATACAGGAAATAATGAAATTTAAAATCAATAAATTTTATTAAAATTGAATCAGTTGACTGGGTTTTATTTAAATTTAAAAATATTATTATTTATTTTTTATATAATGGAATTTCTTTGTTGATATTTCGACAATATGTTTAGAGACAAAGCGTGACAACATGTTAATTAAAAAAAGGAAAAAAAAAAAAAGGCGTTTTGATCTAGAAAAGAAACCAAGTGATCAACCGATCAGACAATTAGATCACTGGCCTCGTGAGAGTTTTTATATATTGATATATGTCTTATTTTATTTTAAATAATTTATGAAGTAATGAGTTTTATATTTATTATTAATGACAACTCGTAAAACTGACATGTGTTTATTAATACACTCAAGGATTCATCTCTTATTTAGTTGAGTTTATTTTTTTTTCTCACATCTTTATTATCTCATCGTAAATTTAGATAAATAAATTTTTAAATAAATAATATTTAACTGATTAAATACAATTTAAATATATACTATTATTTTTTATTTTTTAAACTTTATTTATTGATTTTTTAAAAGAAATTTTATGTGTTTAGTCAGCAGGTTAGATTTAGATTTTCATATTTTGCTGAATCAACTTTTTGGCAGTTCTATAAATTCTGTTATACATTACATTTCGAAATAAAAATAGCAAAAGTATTTAATTACAATAATAATGACACTATAAATATCAAGAAATTTTAGAAATAAATTTTTTTTTAAATTTAAAATTTGATAAATAATTTATGGAAAATTTATTGAATTTTAAAAATTTGATTTAATCCATTTAATTCTTGACAAATAAAATGATTATTCAAATTTTTTTTCTAATAAGGTTAAAAATGTTTTTTATATTTCTGATAATACAATTTTTTTAAAATTAGACTGATAAAAATCAATTAATTATTATTTTTTTTGAATTTTGATAAATTTTATTTTTGAATTTACAAAATAACAAATAAATTGTTAATTATTTTCCACTTGAAAATATAATTTTAATAATATCATCCGTAAATAATTAAAATAAATAAATGCATAAATTCTAAAAGATAAAAAAAATTTATAAAAAGTTTAAAAAATATCATTTTTATTGCATGTATTTGAAGACAATCAAAAAAAAAAAAAATGATTAAATATTTCATTGTTATTTTAAAATTAATATTCTTTTAAATTTCGTTGGTAAATTGAATGGCTCAAGTGTCGTGAGAATAGTCATGCTTGTAATTTTCATAGTTTTGAGTACGTAATTTAAGTAATTGGTTGATAAATCACTGAATTTTAAATTTACAAGCTGAGAATTAAAATACAAACTGGTATAATAAAACATAGTCCAAGACATCCGGTAATGATTTCTATCAAAATTGCCAAAAAACTTGAAATTATTAAAATGTAAATGATAAAAAAAAATGAAAGCCATTTATGATTGTAATTTTAGTTTGTTCACGTCGAAGGTTGCAACATTGAAAATTTATTATTTTACTATTTTGTTGAGTGATTCAAAAATAAATTGCATAGTACTTGTATATTTAAAAAAAAAAAATTTATTATTTAACTTTTAAAAATGTGGATCCATTAATTTAGACAGAATAAATTTTTTTTTTTTGTTTGTTAAAAATTTATTACGGAAGAGTGATCATTGATGTCTGCGTGACATTGAGCCTATTGTTTCAAAATATCTTTAAAATCCCTGGCACATTAATTAGTCCAATAGATATCACTTTTTAAAAATATTATTAAATTAAATATTATTGAAAAAATTTATAATAATCTTAGAGAGGATTTTTTTCGATTAGAAGCGTCAAATAATTAAGACAGCAAATATAAAACAACTTTTTCTCTTTATAAATATGATATTTGCCTTTTTTGTTTGCGTATATATTAATATCCATTTTTCAACGACATTTGTCTCCACTCAAGAGTCGTTTTCCAGATAATATACTGCAAAGTACGCACGTTTTGCCTTTCTTGCAAGCTAAAGTATACATTTATAAAATTAAATACCTACTTTTTCTCAATAAAAATGTAACTTTATTATATATTAAAGATATCATCTTTTTAATTTTCTACAAAGTACCCCTTTTTTTTTTCTTGTTTATTATACTATCTGGAGTAATTTTATTTATTTATTTATTTATTCATATAAATACTTTTTTAGTTTCGAATTTTTAAAACAATTTTTCATTCGGTTTTTTTCTTTACTCGTCAATTGATTTATTAATGTAAAATTTATACACTGGTAAGAATGAAAATTTAAACAATTAAAATTACAAAATATAATTTTTTATATTTATTTACATAAAAAAAAAAAAAACAAAAATTAAACTTTGCGTAAGTTCGTGTGTAGAGTTGATTATGTAAATGCAACAAAGCAGGTACATGTTTGTCTCGCACGAACTCCATACATAGCTGTTTGTGTATCATTTTTTTTTTTTTACATATTTTTTTTTATTTTTGAACTCTCAAACGTTCCGCAAGACATTATCTATAGAGATTTTCTTTGCTCGTTAAAACTCAGATCATGATAAGAATTATTAAACAACTAAAAAGTAAACAGTGAAATAAATTTTCTTATTATAATTTTTGTAACTTTTATTATTCAAAGTGCAAAAAAGGTAATTGTTAAGTACACTAATAAAGTTGAATAAAATAATTTATAGATATATAAAAATTGAGGAAATGAAAAATAAATTTTAAAAGATATTCTTATAAGTTATGATTTATTTTCTACTTTTTTTTGAATATAAAATTATTTACATTAATGTAAAGATGTTCAGTACAATATAAAATATTTAAAAATATCCTAAAAGGAAAAAAAAAATCTATGACACCTTGTCAATAAATTTTAATAGTGGTGTTTGTCAAATTCGTAACCATAGTACTCAGGTGGAGCAGCAGCAGCAACATATTTACCAACATGAACAGGTGGTGGGTGGTGGGCGACTGGACCAACTTTTTTAACAACTGCATTAAAACCATTGTGATCGTCAGCTGTAGAAAATAAAAAAAAAAAAACAAACACGTTGAATCAATCATAACACAGAAAAAAAGTTTAATATGATATACTCAAATTAAAAAAAAATTAATTGAATAAAGTTTGTTTGAATGAAATAAATTTTATATTTCTACGTATTCAAATAATTAAAATACTTGGAATAAATAATTAATTTGATTATTTTTTTACAACAAAATAAATAATTTATTTGTATTAAAATAAATTAAATATTTGAATAAAATTAAAAATATATTTGAAAAAAATAAATCATTTATTTGAATGATTTTTTTTTCAACGAAATAAATATTTATTTTTATTAAATAAATTATTTTCAGCTAATAAATAATTATTTGCTATTATTATTACATCAAATACTGTATAAAATAAATTAAATATTTATTATTTATTTTATAAATTATCGTATGAAAATTTTTAAAAATCATAATAGAAAAAAATTAAATTTGAGTATATTAATTTTTGAAATTTATTATTATTATTATTCAAATAAAATTTATTCATCACAAGTAAATCAATATTCGAAAAATAATATTATTTATATTTTTGTCATATAAAAAATTAACTTTGTAATTGTTCATGTCAATTTATTAATTTACTTGTGTTAATTAAATTTTCATTTGAAATATTTTTTTATTAAAACTAAATGGATCATCTTGGAAAATTATAAAAACATACCTGTATATTCAACAATTCTCACACTACCATCAGGTTCATTTACACTGTATGAGCCATGAACAACATCACCATCACGAACTTCATGTTGAGTTTTGACATCACCAGTATGTGGATCATGGACTCCATAATTGAAAGTATATTTTGGAGGTGACTTGAATAAGCAAAAAAAAGAAAATCATTTAATAAAAAAAAGAGCACATTGTCCAATTTTCTTTACACAAAGTAAATGATCAATTGGCAATATCAGTATAAATTTCTCTTCTAATTTAAAATATAAAAAATGAAAATGAATAAGAATCAAGTACTCACGTAGTAATCATGATCTTCACCATGTGGATCATGATGTACAACTGGATGAGGATGATGTAAATTATGTGGTACAGCATGATGAACAGGAGCATGATGAACAGGTGCATGATGAACAGGTGCATGCTGTACTGGAGAATAATATGGAGCTGCTGATACTGAATGAATTGGTACCGAAACAGTTGGTAATACATGATGATCATATTCACTTGGTAATGCCTCATATGCAGCATAATCATGATAGTATTGACCATGATCACTATTTGGACCAATTAATACACCATCGGTGCATAATATCCACGTCGTCAATAATAAACTAAATATCTGTAAATTAAATTAATTTTTATATAAATATTTACATTTGTTTTTTGTTGTTTTTTCATTTGAAGATAAATAATCTTGTGGTAATTAAATGCTTCATCAAATTATTATATCGCGGAAGTATATTTTTATCTTGATTGGGAAAGTATACAACGTTTTATTTTACAACATAATAATTTTACACAAAGTATACACTTTGTAAGTTAATAATTACAAGGTGTTACATGGAATTTTCAGGAAATTTTTAAAAATTTAGTTGACATTTTTTTTTAATTTTATTAAATATTAACAAGTTGTTTTATTCATAAAATTTATAACTGCTAACTTTGTCACTTTCTCATTCGACACGGTATAATTTTATTTTTATTTTTTATCAACACGGTAGTGACTTGTCTATTTACTGTTAAATCATCATTATTTTGTCTTCCTTATATTTTTATTTTTTTTTAAATTTAATTTGATTATTATTTATTGCAAGATAGTTTATTTAGAAAATTATATATAAATTTAAGAAATAAAAAAAGTGTGTAAGGTAAAGAAATATTTAAAGAATTTTTTTTGAAAACATTATCACAATTGTTTTTAAAAAATTCACTCGCGTACCTTGATCATAATTCACACGGTATATTTTTATATTTTTTTTCAAATTAAAAGTTTACTAATATATTATTGGAAATTAAAAAAAATTAAAGCCAAAAAGTTGACGATGATGTTGAGAGCGCGAAGACACTGTTAGTCACGATCCAAGATCTATGTTCTTATATTCAACTCCCACTCACAGTCAAAATGAGAAGGGACAACTATGGTTTTGCAAAAAAAAAAAAAAAATATTGAACAAAAAAAAAGTGAAGCTACCTTTCATACCCTGTAACACAGTCACTGTGAATATTTTTTTTTTTTTATAATTTCTCAAGGTTTATTTTAAATGTTTATTATTATTTGAAGAAAAAACAAAAAAAAAGTACTATAAAAATTCCAAGATGTATGAAATGATATAAATTTGAAAAAAAAATATATAAATTGTATTAAAAAATTTAAAAAATAGAAAATGAAATTAAAAAAAAAATTAATGTATATCAATGAGATTAATTTTACTAATTAAATTGAATTTTATCTGATAAAAAATGAAAATTATTGTTTAAGAAAAAAAAAAATGAGGAGAAAGCTTGAATTGATTTTTTAAATGACACAATCATTTAATCATAGCTTTTATAAGTATTTTTTTTTTTTAAATGAAATTTATCAAGTGATGAGGCAAGAGGGATTTAGAGACAAATATATATTGATGAAGTAAAGAGTAGTTTCCGGTCATAATTTATAGTCAACAAAAGAGTCAAATATTATAAAGACACATTTTGATGTTGGAATGACGTTTTACGATATGTATTCAACGGAACTACGGATTTGCGTATATACATATATATATATTCATTTGTTACACTCAGTATAATATACAACACACATGTGGTAATGGAAATTTCGTAAACTTTCATATAACATGCACGTCAAGTTAATACTTATTTTAGTCTACATACATATAGGTTGTACATGATTATTATTATAAATTATATTTACCATTCGAAAAAATAAATAAATAAATTTACGAAAAAACAGAAAAACAAATTGGTAGGATCAACTAGCAAGTAAAGAAATAAATCAATTACAAGCTTATCAAAATTATTTGAATAAATAAAATAAATAAACATTTAATAAAATACATTTAAAAGATGAAAATATTAATGAAAATTAAATTTGAAATAATAATAACAGCGAGTCATTACAGCACGATGATGAATTAATTAATTTTTAAATAAATTAATTTTCAATTTATCCAAGATATATGGATAATAGTAAATTTGCAAAAAAAAAAAATAAATAAATTTTTAAATGGAATATTTATTTATTTATCGTGCTGATCCATACTCTTGTCATAATTATTTTTCGACAAATTTTAAATCATCATAATCATCATTATGTTTGCATGTTAAACTATGCTTGTATATTATTTTTATAATTATTCATTTTAATTTTAAATATGGCTTTTTATACCAACACCAAGCTACATGATGTTTATATTTTTTTCGGGGGGAAATTATTAACCAGGATATTTAATTTCTATAGATTATTTAACCGGGAAAAATTTAAATAAATATACTAAAATTCAAATGCCGGATAAGTTAGATTCGTGACACTCATTGTAAGGTTAATTAATAAATAAAATTTCATTTGTAAATGTTTTCTCGAAGGAAAAAAAAAATCAAATAAAATAGAGAGCAACTAAATATGTTGATCAATTTCTCGTTATTTCGCAAAACATTTGCCATTTTATATCTGGAGCATTCCCTTGGTGATGTTAGCTCTTTCCTAGTATACTCATTGATTTATTTCAGTCAAGTTTAAACTATAAAAAGGTTTCCCTGCTCTCACTACAACTAACTCTGTTTACACAAATTCTCAACAATTTATCAACATCAATATATCTTTTTTTTTATTACATATTTAATATATCATTTTCATTATAAAGATAAATATAAACGATATGTTATATAAATTTCATATCAGTATTAAATTTTATATATTAAAGTATTAAAATTCTATTTGTAATATTAATTTATAATTCAGTAAAATAATTTTGAATAATAAAATAAAATAAATAATGTAATTTTTAAATTAATTTATTTATTAATGTTATTTATTAAATTAATAATTTGTATTCAATATTTGGTTTTAAAATGAATGAATATTTTTTTGATCAAAATATGTATTAAATGTACATATGAATATTAATAAATTGTATTATTATTAATAATTGTATTAAAATTTGGTATTGAAAATTTGAAATACTAATAATAATCATTAATCAAGAGGTTTTGATTTATATATTCACAAATTTTTATAATTTTCCAGCTTTGCGTTTGTTGTTAAATAAATTAATAAAAAACAAGAAAAACATGCCCCTCGTACTCTACAACGAAAATTATATAAAACAAATAAATATATATTTGAAATTATCCATACAAAAAAAATAAATAACTATCACATTTTTTTAATTTTCAAATCTTGTTGAATTTTGTTTATTAAAAAAAAAAAAAAATATAAACAAATAAATCTATATGAATTTGAATAATTGCATCGCCCTGTACGTGATTTCGAATTTCGATTTTATAATTGATATAGTGATAACGAGCGAAATGAGAACAACCAATATAAAAAACTGAATGAATAAATTGATATAAATATATATATATAAACAAGACAATTGCACTTTCCCACCATTTTACTTCTATAAGAAGGGAGGGAGCATTTATATAATTAATGTAAATCGTGCATACATGAAATTGCCTCTGGTACATCTTTAATGCCAATCCTCATCCATATACACACTCAAGAAACTTTGAACAGTATTAAGACATTAATTCCCTCATAATTTAACATATTCCAATTATAATAAAATACACTAAAATCCAATTCGAACATTTGATTGCGTATACGCTGAAAAGGAAATATTACAAACAAATAAATTAATTAAATTTTAATAAAAAAATATTTCAAATGAAAATTTAATTAACACAAATAAATTAATAAATTGACATGAACAATTACAAAATTAATTTTTTATATGACAGAAATATAAATAATATTGTTTTTTGAATATTGATTTACTTTTGATGAATAAATTTTATTTGAATAATAATAATAATAAATTTCAAAAATTAATATACTCAAATTTAATTTTTTTCTATTATGATTTTTAAAAATTTTCATACGATAATTTATAAAATAAATAATAAATATTTAATTTATTTTATACAGTATTTGATGTAATAATAATAGCAAATAATTATTTATTAGCTGAAAATAATTTATTTAATAAAAATAAATATTTATTTCGTTGAAAAAAAAATCATTCAAATAAATGATTTATTTTTTTCAAATATATTTTTAATTTTATTCAAATATTTAATTTATTTTAATACAAATAAATTATTTATTTCGTTGTAAAAAAATAATCAAATTAATTATTTATTCCAAGTATTTTAATTATTTGAATACGTAGAAATATAAAATTTATTTCATTCAAACAAACTTTATTTTCTCTTTGTAATTTAACTAATTTTCCATATAATAATTTCATTCAATTTTTCATTTAATTGCTTTTAATTATCAATCGAAATTATAATTTGAATTAATTCTTTTTTTTTTTTATAAATAGTTTTCCAAACTTGTTTTGCAAAAATATTGAATCTAGAATTTAAAAAAAATATATATAAATATTATCTTATTTGCTTTATTACCTAACATCATTGTAGTATATAAAAAAAAAAAACATTTTGCACTGTTTTTTTTATCGACTAATAGACTAAGTAAATATCATCATATATAAAAACGTAAAAATGTCATAAATAAATTTATGAAATATAAAAGCTAAGAAAAAAAATATTCAAGTTAAATCTAAAAGGTCAAATATTTTTTACGACTATCAAGACAAAAAGTACCAAGTTAAATTAATCAAACATTAAAAAAAATAAAAATTCATTTATCAACAATACTGTTGTTGTTGTTTTTTTTTTTTTTCGGTTTATCATTATAAAATTCGGTACTATTCAACGTAACAGGTAAAATATTATCGAAGCTTTACGCTCCAATTCCCATTTTTTTTTTTTTTATATTACTTATTTTTTATACAAACGTCAAAACATGTCACATGCAAATAAACAAAAAATTTTCATCCATTTTAAGCCGTATTTTACGAGAAATTTATTTTTTTTTAAATACTATTCATGGATATGATATTGCATCATGAATCAAAGCTCAAACTCACCAGAGCTTTTCGATGAATAAAAAATAGAAAAAAAAAAAATTATTATCAACAAGAGAATGAAATGAAAAAATAAATTCAATTTTAAAAATTGACTTTTACATCATTGGATTATTTGAAACACCGTGTGAAAGTTTATTTATTATTATCATATTTAAAAAAAAAAAAATGAAAAAATAGTTAAAACACAAACATGCATGTATTTTTTTTTTTTTTTTTTTTACAATATGTATACCTATATAAATACAAGAGGATGCTAAAGGATTGAATGGCGGGAAGGTGTACAATAAATTTACAAATGAAAAAATAAAAAAAAACAACGTTCCAATTTTCCAGCACGAGTTGTTCTTATTGCTGCATAGTATGAGTGTGCCACTGTAGTAACCTAGTGAAGTCACTTGCGCAAGTAACTTCAACTGTATGAAGAAGAAAAAAATATAAAATATAAATAAATAAACAAAGACATAGTGATACTCACAATGAGCAATACTGTATTAACGTATTTATGCCAATTAGCTTGGGCTCGTTGTGCTGATACTACATCAACAATTGACTCACAATTTTTAAACTAAAATTCAATTATTAATATTTTTTTATTTGCCATTACAATACTTGAACAAAATTTTATTTATTATTTTTTTTTAAACACATAAAATTAATTTTTATTAAACCATTAAATTAATTTTGTTTTTCTTTTAATTTTGATACTATTTATTCGAATTTTTTTCAATCGAAATATTCAATTTTTTTCAATCGAAATATCCAGTTTTCTTCAATCGAAATATCCAATTTTCTTCAATCGAAATATTCAATTTTTTAATATAATTTTTCTATGCTTGTATGTATGATAATTTCATCACAATTTTTTCGCAAAAGACAAAATTACTGTGCATAATTTCATGTCAATTAAAAAATAAAAGAAAAAAAAAACAACAAATAAATTCGCATGGTTTTCTGACAATGAGAAGATACTGAGTACACTGGAAACTAGGCTGACCCAATGAATATGATGCATCAATATATAATTGTAGGTGTATAAAAAAAAAAAATAAGAAAAATAAAAAAAAATTAACATGGTGAGAGGTACAGATGCCCTTCGTAATCTTCTAAGAAAATTATCTGTTTACCTGCTGGGAACTTGTGAGGAATAAAATAATGAACAACATAAAAATCTTTATTATTATTGCTAAATTTTTTTTTTTTTTTAAATGCATTTGACAGTCTATGGGTGTGTTTTATACTTGGTATGCTCAAGGACATTTAAAAAAAAATTACCGGTGTTATTTTGCTGACAACATTTCCGGATGAATTGTTGTTGCGGTTTCTTATACATTGTTTGCGGGTGCTCTATTCAATATTCTATTCAGAGGGGTGTATTCAAATTTAACACATCATTGAATACATAAAAATACATTTTCAAATCAATAAAAATGCATTCTTCAGTTGATAAAAAAATAGATAAATATATTTTATCAATAAATTTTTAAGTCATATTTCATTGATCATTATGTCGATAAATTTTTTCGATAAATGTATTTAAAAAGCTCATTAATAATTGATCATTTAATTGTTATTTTATATTTAAAATTATGCAATTAATTGACTCGAAAAAAAATGCAGTAAATATCTAAAAACTTCAATAAAAAATATAAAATATTTTAAGAGTTATTAGCTTCAAACTTTGACTATACTTCCTGACTTCCTTTGTGGAAATATTATTCTACGAATCTTTCTGTAATTTCTCAATAATTACCTTGGAAAAATATTTATTGGGATTTTCTATGTGAGTCCTACGTTTATTGATGGCATAAGGAGTCAAAGCTCAACGTTACACGTGCACACAAATTACTTGAGGAAAATTAAATTAATTTCAAATCAACTGATGGATTTGTATTATAAAAAAATACATTTTCTATATACCCTTATGAGTCAATTTAAAATACGATATGTTACGTATATACAGATAATATGTACAAACAATTTTCCAAATGATATTAGTTGAGTAAGAAAGAGCATAATAATTTAAAGTTGAGATAAACAAATGCTTTCATAAAAACCCTTGTGTAGATTTTTTTTTTTTTTATTTAAATAAATATGAATGTATTTTCTTAGTTTGCAACAATTGCATCACACATTATATTTACATATAGAAACATCGAAGACTCGAGAACACTTCCCGCGCATGAAATTCTGTCTTTTTTTTTACCACGATTTTTTTTTTTTTTGTACACAAATGTTTATTGTATTTTTTTATGAATATAAAAATAAATAAGTATAATTATCGTGTGAAGAAAAAAAAAAAATAAATTTAAATAATCCAAAAATTATATGCTGACCTAATTAAATGACAGTAAATTTATTTTACGATTATTTTTTAATTTAAAATGATTTTTTTTTCGATGTATATTTATTGTTAAATTATTTATCAACGAGATCTATATTATTTTTTATTTATAATATAAAATATAATTTTGAAAAAATAATATAACATCGTGAATATAATTTAATGTTTTTTTTTTATTCGTGATGAAGGAGTTGCAACATTATCCCTGTAATATTGACAATCTTTAATCGTACTTGTGAATCAATATGTCGTTTGTAAATCTCGAATACTATAACAACAATATTTGTGTAATTTTCAAATTACAATTCTGAATCTGTTTATTATGGGAGCAAAGTTGTATTTACGTTCACACGAGTTTAAATTGCATGCTAAATTGATGATCAATATTATCAATTAAATACACGCATAATGACATTGAATATTATCCTACGACGTTGTTAAATATATAAATAATTAATTTACATAGCGATTAAAATTGACCTTAACTGTAACACTGATTTACAAATAATCAGGAAAATTTATAAAAAGTCAACTCTCAAAAAATAAATAAATAAATAAACAATAAAAGAAAGTGAAAGCAAAATAAAAAAATTCAAACAATAGGACAAATGTTCAACTCATCGGATATGCATTCCGCATAAATTTTTAAGATAAAAATAAAAAAATAAGGAAAAATTTTTAAAATGCGGAAGAAATTATTTTCTATATATGTATTTATACATTCAACAGAGGTACAAGAAAAATAAAAAAAAATACTTAATATGGGGATAGAGCAAAAGAGAGCCTATTAATAGACACACACAAAAAAAAATGATGGATTGAGATTAAATAGAAGTGATATGGAAAAATATTTATGTAAGTAATTTGTCTATTCAGTGTTAAATGTGCCGACACTTTCCCTCAGTGTTTTTGTCATGACGATATAATTTATTTTTATATACACAACTTGCAATATGTCATATAACGACACGCACGAGCTTTAGATATATATACGATTAATTATTTTTTTTTTTATCTATTATAATGTTAATTTCACATTTGTGAAAAAAAAAAAAAACATATCTTGATCTCTCACACGATGACATGACTAAATATTCTCAACGAAAATTTCATCGGTCAAGATATTTCGAAAAATAATATCCGTGTTATTACAAGACGATGATTGATTAATTAATTTTTAAATAAATTTATTATTATTTTATTTATTGAAATGTAATTTTAATAATTCAATAAATAGAAAAAAAAAATGACGAAAAAATGTGGGACAAGCCCAATTTGTTGGATGATGAGAACAGGGGTCAAGCCTCTTCAAAGGTCACACGACCCCCAAGTTCTCCATCACCAGGTTTTTTTTTTTCGTTGGATCAGGTGATATTACAGCGAAATCTGGTGACCGTCCCGACCACGGCCACCCATCCGCTAACTGACCAGTGTCCCTCGTTGGATCAGGAATGTTTTACGCTGGAATCACGATGACCGCACTGGCCACGGTCATCCATCCAACAACTGACCAAGGGGTACGCGGTGCTTAATTTACGAAACCGTACCCCAACTCGACGCACCGTGCTATACGGTTGCCCCGATATTTTTTTTGACATAAAAATTATATTTAGTATTGTCTTTGAGAAAAAAAATTAAAAACAAATATAAATTTGAAAAATTAAATAACATTTAATAATTATATGTATTTTAATGATGCTTACAGAAAATATGGAATCGTGATTCATCAAAAGAAATAAAAGGTCCAATTGAAGTTGTACATCGTTATGTTAAAATGCCAGGACAAAAAGCTGAATTTTATAATGAAACAAGTAAAGAAACAATTGAAGTTGAAACATGTCAACCAGCAATGGGTTATAGTTTTGCTGCTGGTACAACTGATGGACCAGGTTCATTTTCATTTTCTCAAGGTACAACAACAACAAATCCAGTATGGGATGCTGTGAGAAATTTTGTTGCTGCACCTACACCAGAGGACATTAAGTGTCACGGTGCTAAACCAATTCTTCTTGCAACTGGAAGGGTAAATAAATATATACTATCACTTTTTTTTATTTTATTTTTTAAATTATTTAAATGTCGTTTATCTATATATACAAATGTCATTGTCATTAGTATTTATAGCTACATCTTTTTTTTTTTTTTTATAGTTTTTACATTAATGATGACCTATATATTATATGTGTACATTTATATTATTATTTATTTTTTTCTCCATTTGAAATTTAATAACATGTAATTTTTTATTATTTCATTATTTTTTTTTTTTTTTTTCAATTATATTATTATTTTTATTTTATTTGTTAATTTTAAGATGCGTCGACCATATCAATGGCAGCCAAAAGTTGTATCAACTCATCTTGCAATTATTGGTGACTTTGTACTTGTTGGTGTACCTGGTGAATTTACAACAATGTCGGGAAGAAGAATGAGAGAAAAAGTTGCATCAACCATTGAAGAGGTTACTAAAGTTCAACCAACAGTTGTCATTGCTGGACTTTGTAATACTTACACTGACTACATTGCCACTCCTGAAGAATATGAAGTAACAAATATACTATTTTAATATTTTTTTTTTTTTATAATCAAGATTTATTTAATATATAAATTTAATAAACAAATTTTTTAACTATTTAAAATGTAATAATAATTTTTTATTTAAAAATTTATTTTTAGATACAAAGATATGAAGGCGCCTCAACAATTTATGGACCACATACATTAACTGTTTATCTCAAACAATATCAAGAATTGGCACTGGCTGCAATTCAAGTGACTCATAAAAATTTATATTTATCATTAAAATAACTATTAAAATAAATCAATTTTTTAATAACTTTTTTTTATCTTTATAGAAAAAAGTTATTAATCCTGGAAGTCCACCACCTAATATGTACATTGAGTCATTAATAAGTCTTCAAACACCAGTACTTTATGACACATCAAAATGGGGATATGACTTTGGATATTGTCTGTCTCAACCACCAAAAATTGTCAAACCAGGAGATACTGTTACAGTCTCATTTGTAATAATTTTTATTTTTACATTTAATTATTAATTATTATTAATTTTAATTATTGTTAATCAATTTATCATAGTAATAGTAATTTTTTTTTCATTTTGATATTTGCAATTATATTGTTTTAATTATAACGCAATAATTAATTGATATCACAAACCGCTGTATTCGTTAAACTGAAATGCAGATGACAATTAATATATCAATATAATTGGAAGCTAGCAACACGTGTGTCATAATTAACAACATAGATTTTTGTAAATGAAAAAAACAAAAAAAAACTTTTATTTAAATTTTAATAACTCAAATAAACAAATAGTATATTTTTTTTATTTGAAGAAATTTAAATTGAGAAATAAAAAAAAAATATTCAAGATAGAGAACAAAATAAATGTGACCCAAATTGTCGAAATAATATACTTTTTTTTTGGATTATATAAGGATAAATAATGTGGCGTGTAAACAATGCATAAGTATTACATAATCGTGAGCAAAATTTTATCTGATGGGTGATAATATTACACTTTAAAGCAAAAAATTTTTTAACAGATTGAACCACTTAAATAAATTTGATATTGATTTTGTTTTTAATTTTTTAAAATATATATTAATTATTATGGAAATATAAAAATAATACATCAACTTTTTATAATAATTATTGGAATAATTTTAAAAGTCAAGTATAATTTATTTGTTTTGTGTGGGAAAAAAAATAATATCTTGACCCAAATTCAGTTGTATATAGATACTTATAAAGCACATCTTAAATGGCACTCAATAAACACATTGTGACATTTATATATGGAGTGCAACAATTTTAGTGTATATAATCGTTAAAATATAACGGAGGCAGTCCATTAGACTCGAGAGTATATTAAAAGAAAAAAAAAAAATATATTCACATAAACGAGAATTATGGTTTTTTTTTTTTTGTCCTTGAAGAAAGAAAATTAAAAGAAATATTATAGTAATAATGAGATAATATAGTCTAGGTATTTAGAATATATTTTAATTATAATTTGCTTTTTATTATTTTTTAAGGTTGCTGGTCATCCAAGAAACAACCTGATGACTGGCTCAACATTTTTAACTGTTGAACGACTCATTGATAGAGATATATGGGTCAAAGTTGCAACTGATGCAGACTGGGAAACGAGGTAATAAAAAAAAAACACAATCAAGTAAAGAAATAAATCAATTACAAGCTTATCAAAATTATTTGAATAAATAAAATAAATAAACATTTAATAAAATACATTTAAAAGATGAAAATATTAATGAAAATTAAATTTGAAATAATAATAACAGCGAGTCATTACAGCACGATGATGAATTAATTAATTTTTAAATAAATTAATTTTCAATTTATCCAAGATATATGGATAATAGTAAATTTGCAAAAAAAAAAAAATAAATAAATTTTTAAATGGAATATTTATTTATTTATCGTGCTGATCATACTCTTGTCATAATTATTTTTCGACAAATTTTAAATCATCATAATCATCATTATGTCGACATGTTAAACTATGCTTGTATATTATTTTTATAATTATTCATTTCAATTTTAAATATCTCATGGCTTTTTATAACAACACCACCAAGCTAAATGATGTTTATATTTTTTTCGAGGAAATTATTCAACTGGGGAATTTGTGTATTTTAATCATGCTAATAATTTTTTTTTAATTATAAAAATTGAACGATAAAATTTTTGCAGATTCCATTGGGAAAGAAAAAATTCCATCCTCGGAACTAGTCAAGCTGATATCATCTGGGAAATACCACTTGATGTAAAACCAGGAAAATATCGTATTCGACATCAAGGACATTATCGTTATATACTTGGTGGTATATTTCCATATCGAGGTCTCACCAATGTTTTTGAGGTACATTATTAATTTTTATCAAACAAATTAATTCAACAATAATTTATTTCATTACATTTTATTTTATATTTTGTAGGTCAAAGAAAAGTAAAGTTTTTCTTGTTGAAATTAAAAATGCATCTTTATATATTTATAATATGATATTGGGTTTATCATAATTTTTTCCCAAATCAATATTAATGTGATTAATTAAGTTTTTTTATTTTTAAATTCATATGGTGTCACAGGAAATTGTCATAATACGTATACGTCTTATAAAAAAAAAAAATTTCATAATTCAATTTAAAAATATTTCATCATTTATTTTTTAACATTATAATATTTAAATAGTATTTCGCAATTTTTTATAAATAATCATCTATGATATTTATCATTAAGATTTATTGTTAAATAAAAACCAGTGCCATAGATTGAAGAAAATTAAAAAAGTAATTATTCACATGAATCATTACTTATTTACAATTTATTTGTTTTTTTTTTTTTCTTTGTATGAAAATATTAAAAAAATATCAAATAAAGTCTTTTTATATATATAATTTCATATTTATTTTATTATCAGCAAATTATATATGAACTGAGCATAAAAAATGTCAATAACCATTAATTTTATATTCACATGATTTCACTATGATTAAAATTATCCTACTAGAAGATACAACTTTTATGTATTCCCATAAGTTTCGAAATTCTATATCGTATACTATTTTTATTTTTTTTATTTTTAATTTTCATTAGTTCATCTTTGTCAGTGTGAAAATGCGAAAAATATGTTAACCGTCAATTTTAATTATCGATCAATTACTCATTGAAAACTAAAACAAAAAAAAACAAAATAAAAAAAATTTTTAATAAAATAAATACACTTATATAATTAATCAATTTTTTTATTTGTATTTTAAAAATTATCAATCAAGTTTCAATAGAAATAAAACACGCAAATCATTAATAATATTTTGAACTATTTATAGAAATTAAAAAAAAAAATAAAAAACATTTGATGGAATTTTTTGCAAGTAATACATAAATATAAAAAAGTATAAATAACAAATAATTTACGGTAAATACATTGGACATTGTTGCAATATAAAAATTAAAATTTATTTATATTTCGTTTTTTGTTTTACTGATTTAGATTTTAGTGTGTTAAAATCGTGCAGGGTCAAAAGTACAAAAAGCAACGAAGAATTGAAACCAAGTTTCAAGTACAATGAACTTAAATAAAAAAAAAAAAAATAATAATAATAGTTAAAAGTTTCAATAGTTATGTTGAATTTACCACGACTGTACCCATCACTCGGACAAAATATAAAATTGAATGAAAAAACTTTTTAAAATAAATCTAAAATAAATTGGGGATCATGCGCTTTTTCAAATCCTCGAACGGATTGCTAATCTACTTTTATAAAAATTTTTTTTTTCTTTTAATTCAATTGCACTGAAAGATTCAACTATATTATATTTGATTAATTTTTTTCTTTTCTTTCAAATAGAAATCTTGAAATAATAAGAAGAAAAATATTTATAACAGGTGTTTTTTATGTTCAGTAAATTTATGGTAGTTTAGAAAGAAAAAACAATTTATATTTATAATTTTAATTCAAGTGTTTGACTATATAAATCAAAGACTTTTGTCAATAAAATTATTCCATATAATTTACATTTTTATAAATAACCCAAAATTCATTGTTTTTTTTTTATTTTTATTTACTGAAACAAAGCATTTTGATGGTGGGATTTCTCCACTTGTTGTAAACAGAAAATTCTCAATTATTGTACTCGTAAAACTTGAGGGAAATATAAAATCGATATGAGCAAGCTATATATTTCCCCTTTCGACGTGGATATATATACTTTGAATAGGAAATATATAAATGAAATATCAGCCTCTCAGTTTGATATAAATATGCTCTTGATTTTTATTATATTTTTGATCTTGATATCATACAGACGTACATGCAATGAAAATGTAGATATGTAATTCAGCTGAAGCATCATATTTTATATTATAATGATAATATAAAACTCATTTGGGAAACTGTCAACAGATATTTGAAAAATATCGAGTTTTCTTGATCGTCTGTATAAAAATAAATAGACCAGCAAATAATTATGTTAGAATTTCAATTTGTATCAAAAATTTGTGATTGTTTTATGGAGCATAAAAAAATTTGTTCATCAATAAAATTGATGAGATAACGCTTTCAATGGTATTTCTAATATAAAATCAAACAATAAAATTTAGATCTTTTAATTTTTTTTATACTGAAATCTATGATAATCAATGATGATAATTATTTGAATAAATAAAATAAATAAACATTTAATAAAATACATTTAAAAGATGAAAATATTAATGAAAATTAAATTTGAAATAATAATAACAGCGAGTCATTACAATACGATGATGAATTAATTAATTTTTAAATAAATTAATTTTCAATTTATCCAAGATATATGGATAATAGTAAATTTGCAAAAAAAAAAAATAAATAAATTTTTAAATGGAATATTTATTTATTTATCGTGCTGATCATACTCTTGTCATAATTATTTTTCGACAAATTTTAAATCATCATAATCATCATTATGTCGACATGTTAAACTATGCTTGTATATTATTTTTATAATTATTCATTTTAATTTTAAATATATCATGGCTTTTTATACCAGCAACACCAAGCTACATGATGTTTATATTTTTTTTGGGAGGAAATCATTAACCAGGATATTTTATTTCTACATAATTTAACCAGGATATATTTTAAGCATGACCTTTATCATGATAGCTCCTCAATTACTAAACTAAAAATAAACAAGCTATGAATATTTTGCATAGATTACAGTTGGTTTACAAAGTACAATTAAATTATAATAACTGCAACGCCTGATGCTTAAATTGACATTGACGAGTATCGTTCGACTGACACTGCAGTCAATCAATAAACAACTTTTTTAACTTCACTTACATTGATAAATTATATGAATATGTATATATTCAATCAAGGCCATAGTGTCTCAAATTTTGTAAATAATTCAATAATAAATTATCACATCAGATAAAAAAATAAATCAAATAAAACCCTCAAGTATAAAAAAAAAAATTTTATACTTTTCTCAACTTTGAAAAACAAATGTATATAAGTTTGATGAAAAGTTCAAAATTGTTATACTATTAAATAAAAGAAAAATCTTGTTTCTAAAGCTTGAAAAGAATAAGGGTAAAAAACACATGATTGCTTTACCCCTAGATCTAATCTTATCAGCGCATTTTGTCTGGAAAAAAAAAAAAAAAATCAACTCAAAGAAAACCTACGAATCTTTTTTATTCATTTATCTTTTTTTTTTTTTTGATATTTACTATAAGAATATTTTTATCATAACTATATAATTTTGACGAGCAATTTTCATTCAAGAATCAAAGTTAATTTTACACGTGTACTACAAATTTTTTCATGTTCCCTGATTTTACCGAAAAAAAATAGAATAAATAAAAGACACAACATGAAAAAAAAAATATATATATATAATACAATAATTAATCTATTTTTTTATATGCAAAGTAGATAAATTTGTCAAACACGACATCATTTTATTCGCCGGCGCAAACTCAACCCCACTATTTTACAAAACCTTGCAAACTTGCTTGACCGTTGTGATCATTTTCAGTCGACGCTCGTATTTACACCGTGATTGTTCCTCATAAAATTAAAATCGAAATCAATCTTAAACAATCGAAATCCCAGTATCAAATTAAAAAAAAAATAAAAAATATCTAAAAAATTTTAAACAAACAAACAACCCTTAAATCAAAAGAAAAAAAAAAACCTCAATAACATATTTTTGTTTATTTAAAAAAGTAAAAATAATAATCGTTAATTTAAAAAAAAAACCTGTTAGTTATTTAATCAAATAAATGAAAAGCAAAAAAAAAAAAAAAAACCATTCAGTGAAAATGCCACAAATGTATTGTAAAAAAAGTGAATTGTAATTTAAAAAAAAAAATGGAATCAACAACCGAATATTGGAATACAACAAAAAATAATAATTTTTCATCAAGCAGTATAATTGAAGAAATAAATGTTGAACGTTTAATTGGACCACGAAGAGATTCTTTGTACATTGTATTACCAATAACAATAATATATTTATCAATATTTTTAACTGGTATTATTGGCAATGTCAGCACGTGTATTGTTATATCACGCAACAAGTCAATGCATACAGCAACAAATTATTATTTATTTAGTCTTGCAATATCTGATTTATTATTATTAATTGCTGGTTTACCAGTTGAAATATATTCAGTATGGTCAAAATATCCATATATATTTGGTGAATATTTTTGTATATTACGTGGTTTATTTGCTGAATGTTCAACATATGCAAGTGTATTAACAATAACAGCATTTACTGTTGAACGTTATTTTGCAATATGTCATCCATTTTTATCTCATACAATGTCAAAATTATCACGTGCTATTAAATTAATATTAATAATATGGTTTATTGCATTAACATTTTCAATACCACAAGCATTACAATTTGGTATTGTACAACATAAAAAAATACATCCTGATTTTATAATTTGTACATTAAAAACAATATTTATCAAACATTCATTTGAATTATCAACATTATTATTTTTTATAATACCAATGACTGTTATAACAGTATTGTATATTATGATTGGTTTAAAATTAAGAAAATCAAATTTAATGAAAAATAATAATAATGTACGTAGTCAAAGAGGTGGTAGTAATAATAAATTTCATAAAGAAAATAAACACAGAGGTAGATCATCAAGAAGAGTTTTAAAAATGCTTGGTAAGTATTTTTTTTTTTTTTTTCTATTTAACATCTCTCCGAAATTTTTTATTTTTATTGTAGGTTTCTTTGTTTGTTCATGTTTTAACCATCAACTTTATTTTCAACTATTATCAGATTATTTTTTCGATCGTCTTGGTTTGATTGTGACTGAGTCAATAATTTTAATTGAAAATAATAATAAAACTAAATTTTTATATAGCTGAAAAAGTAGCTAATTAAGTTGATTAATAATAATTTTAAAAAAAATTAAAACTCTATTGTTAGTTATTAGAGAAATATTTAAAAAAGTATTTTGTCGCGAGTTGAATATGTTGATCGATAATCGATTTTACCTTAAAATACATAAACAGTTTGTGTTTATACATGAAAATAAAAACTCATTGGTTAAATATTTTTTAAATTAAATACTTAAATAATTATTTAAAATATATAGTTTGTGTATTAACAACTCAATCAAATAAATGCGGTCATGTTCTCATTAACCTCCAGACTTGTTTCGGTTATTCAAGGTTCATTTTACCAAATGAAGAATTTTAAATACATTTTAAATACATCTCAATATCATTAACAAATCATTATTATTGTAAATAAATTAAAAACATTATAATAAATTTATAATTCATGAAAATACTTGAATTTAATTTTAACAATTTATTCATATATTTTTAGTCAAAAAAAACATTCAACAGTTTAACATTTAAATAATAAAAAAATAGGATATTTAATTTTTTTTTATAATCTAGAAAACATTAATTAAAATATCATTAAATAAAAAAAATTTACAAATAAAATTTTTAAATAAAAGTCAATCACAATATTTCAATAATATTTAAATTTTTTATTATATTTTTTTAAATAATATTTAAAGTTTTTTTCTTGTATAAATCATTCATATCACGCAAGTTAAATAGAAAAAAATTTTTATCAATAAACTATGTCCTACCAGTGTTTATTAAAAGGGCCAAAATAAATGACCCTAAAAAAGAAAAAAAATATTCAAACAAATATATTTTTTTATAAAAACAAAAGTTGTGTGAAAAGGTGGAAGATAAGGATCGATTACTTCAAGCTTTTAGTCTAAAAAAAAAAGTGTTGAAATAATTTTTTCCCTCAAGAGCTTTTATTTAGGATATCAGGAAATGTGATTGTTTTTTTTTTTTTTTTTTCTAAATCATTACCCAAACATTTGATGTTTTATTTTCGTAAATTTTGTATCATGTTAATTGGATAAGTGTCTATTGACAGGACCACTTGATGACAGTATTGAGTGTCACATATTTTCTCAAAGAAAAAAATTCATTAGAATATTTAAAAACTAGTATTTATTAAAAATACATATTTCAAAAATTTAAATTTGTTATTTATACTAGAAAAAAAATGTATTAAAAAATAAATAATATTAGAATAATAATAGAAATAAAAATAGCCACTTGTTATAGTTGAAAAAAAAAAAAAGAAAAACGATATTTAAAATTTAAATTTTTGTGAATGCATTTATTTACAATGAGCTAAATATGATTCAATGAACAATGAATTAACTGTTTGCAATGAAAATGTTTAATTTCAGTTTGTTCATTCATAAATTTGACATGTAATTATTAACTTAAATACAACAATGAAATTTAAAATAATTATTAAAATATTAAAGAAGCTATTTCATTTTAAACAATATAATTTTATTTTTTTATTCAAATGATTTATGACATAAATAATTGTCATTTTATTTCCTTATTTATTCATTATTTTTAATTATTATAAAATATAATTAATATTCTTGAACTTTAACTTTATACATAAAATAAAAAATGACTTAAAAATTTTTTTAAAATTATTTTAAACATGACAGTTTGATTGCCGGATGGAATACACGTTTCTCAATAACATGATGTTTTTTTATTTTTTTTTACTTTGTTTTGCAATTACAAGCTGTGTAATCAGACAAGATAACAACAGTTATTCTTCCTTTTTTTTTTTTTATTAAATTATTGGGAATTTTCAACAGCATTAAATACTCGATATTCAATGGTACATCAAGGACATAATGCCATACTGATAATTTAATTATTTATAGACTTGATGAAAGCAGTGGATTATCTAAGCGTCATTTTTCCATTTACCATATTATTTATTTTTTTTTTTTTATCATTTTTTAACGCAGTAGAAATGGCTTTAATGTAATTCGATTATTTTTTACATTTTTAATAGAAATATTTCTCTGGATTTCTTTCTGTAATTTTCTGTATTACTCTGGCTGTTAGAAAAAAATCTAGAGAAATATTTTCATCATATTAAAAAATTATTTTTACCATTTAAGGTTCATTTTTTATATTTTAAAATACTTAAACTACTCTTGTTCAAATATTATTTAAAATTTCGATTTGACAAATTTCGAAAAATGACAAAAAGCTGTAGAAATATTTTCACCAAAGATGACCCGATCTATTTATAAATTAACTATGTAATTTTGAAAATAATGAAAAAAATTTTTGATTAAGTTAAACCTTATAAATTATAATATGAATATACGTGAGTGGTTTTTCATATTTACCAGAAAAAACTTTTTGGGAAATACGTTTTATAAGAAAAATTATTACTTTTATTTTTTTTTTTATTTTTATTTGTGGTTTATATATACAAGTATAAGAGTCACTGACTGATGGGATGTATAAAAACGATCGTGAAAGATAATGGCACTATGCTCGAAAAGATATCATTAGCACCTTTTATTTTTATTTGTTTGTTTTTTTTTTTTTTTTTATTCTATATGATATTTTATTTTTCCTGTATTATTTTTAATATTTTTTAATTAGTTTTTTTTTAAAACTGTATCATTACATTTCTTTGGTGCAACGACTTTCATAGATAGAAAAAAAAAAACTCAAATTAAATTTCTAAGCAACAGATGCTCACGATAAGACGATAATAGTCGTATTTTTAATCAATAAAAGCCAAATTGCTTCTCAGTTCTCCAAGTGATTTTTATTTTTTATTTATTTTTTTATTTTCTTTTTAATGTGATGGAACAACTGTTTCATCAAATAAAAATATATATAAATAAATATATAGATCCGGAATTAAGTGCAAACAAAAATTACCAATACGAAATTTCAAAAAATTACAATACGACCTTTTTAAAATTCAATTTTAACCGAATTGCATCTAAATGACATCTAATTAGTATACTTTTATCTTTTTGTAATTAAATTTAAGATGAAAATATTCATAAATATTTGCATTCCATGAAAAAAAAGCCATAAATAAATCAAAAAATTACTATAAATAAACAAACAAGCAAATATTTATTCAAAAAAAAACTGGGAAAACTGGTTAAAACAGAGCAAAAAAAAAAAATAATAACGGATGTTAAAAAATTTTTTTTTAAACCCACAAATCGTCTCAAGGTTGTCATGAACGACATTTTTAGTAAAAATAAAAAAATATCCAAAATAAGAAATAAATAAAAAATTTTTAAAAAAAAACATTCCAGTGGAAAAATTTATATATTTAAAAAAAAAAACGAAAAAAATTACAACGGACTTTGAGTTATTTTAAAATAATATATATAGAACAAAATTATAAATTTTAAATTTTGTTTAAAAAAAAATAATTAATTTTAAAAACTATATCAGTGTAAATGATTGAATAATAATTTTTTTGCATTTAAAATTTATGGATAAAAAATTATTTATTCGTAAAAATAAATAATTTAAGTGTTTTATAAAATTCAGTGACAAATATAAATTGACCAAGTATATTCATGACGAAACTATTCAACAATATTGCTTTGATTCATTCAAAATTTACTGAATACGATGGTAATTATGACCATTGTGATGTTTAATGTACACTGAACTTTGAACCGTTTATAACACAGCTATACACTGAAATTATGAGTGTGTATTTTCAAATTTTTTATAATTATTCTGTATGTCAAAATTTGAATTTTTATTAATTTTATTAAATTAAAAACAAATGATAGCATTAAAAAATTTTTTTTGTATTAGTAACATATAAATCAGCCAATCTTGGAGTAATCAGTGAAATATTTTCATCAAAAATTATTTGAAATTAACATTTTTGATAAGATATAAGCATTCGTTAATTTTTCACTCAACTATAAAATTTCTATCAGTTAATTTGAAATTAGTTTTTGCACGTGTTACTCTTGCACGTGTAATCAAAATTTTTTAAAATTAAAAAAACAAATTATCTATAATTAAAAAATACGTACGAAAATTTATTTAAATTTAATTAAATTTTTCATAATTAATTATATTTTAATTTAATATACACGTTTCAAGTAATTTTATAAAATTTAAAAAACAGATAATGAATGAGAAAATAATAATACGTAAAAAAAAAAAAAAAAAATAGTAGTTTTGAAGGTCAGAACTAGGTGTATATGCAATATGCATTCAGCTGTATAAACATGGCGCCATCAGTCAATCCATCAAATATTATCAACGATGCATTTACAAAATTACATTATAATAAAATTGTTAAACTAATCAATGGTCTATACAATATGATGATGGAATTCATCAAATTATCATCAAGCTTATTAGAGTGTCATAATTATTTTATCAAAAAAGAAAAAAAAAAAAACGTTTTTTTTTTTATATCAACGTGATAAGCTTTGCCATACGCTAAACATCAAAGCCAAATGTGAACGATTAAAATTTTATATATTTATAAATTGTTGTTATTTTAATATAAATATTTTTTTAATTTTATTATTGTTATAAATGACTACTAATAGCCAACGATTTTTAGCTCCGAGTATTTTTAGCTCTAAATTTTCCATTTTTTTTTTCTTTTTGAACTTCCCGCGTTTTTATTTTTTTTTGAATATTTTTTTTTTTTCATTTAGCTTATAGTTTTTATTTGAAATTTTAATATTAATTTTGTATTATTTTTATATAACCATTTGGAAAGTGTGAAGATGCCAAGTACTTCCGACTGTCATTTGAATAACTCCAAGATGTTATTTATTGGCTTTGATCATAAGCCAATATACTTTTATCTTTTCATTAATTTAGCCTTGACTATCATCACTTATTGATTTCAATTATTAATAAATTATTGTTTTTATAAATAACATTTTTTTTTTTTTTTGTATTATTTATTAAGAAAAAATTTTATTTATAATGATAAAATTAAATATAGATTATTTTTTTTTTTTTTTATTTTACATTTTTTTGTTATCTATATTCCATTCACATCTCCGGAAGCATATTGAATCATGACATTAACGTATTTAATTACAGCTATATAAATTGAATAATAATTTTGTTAAAAAAAAAAATTATCAACTTATATTTTTTATAAGAAAAAAAAATATTTTCAATTTTAAAAATATTAAACAACATTATGATTATTAATATTATTATTTAAATTTTCTATTTGTAATTTTTTTAACTGTCATAATTTGATAGATTATTATTCTTAAAAAATTATCAAGAATATTTAATTGATACCAAGAAACACCTAATGATATTGTCTCAAGTTGATCGATTAACTAGTTTTTTTTTTTAATTTTATTGTTATTATTATGCATATAGATTTTAATGATAAAAAAAAAAAAAATAATTATGCAGTTTTGTCTTGTAAAATACAACAGTTTAGAAAAAACAATTTTTTTTATTTTTTTTTAGCATTTTGAATGATGCTTTGTAAACCATAAAAATAGGTAGAATAAATTTTTCATATTGATTCGTTTTTAATTGTGTCTTTTTTTTTTTAAAATATTATTTATCATTTTTTTTTTTATTTATACTTTAAAAGTATGTAACATTGTTGTTTTAAAAAACAGATAAAAAAAATTTCAATGATAATTATTATATGTCTTAATGATGAATGATTAAAAAAAAAAAAAAAATTCTCGTTTTTCTTTTGAATAAATAAAATGAAACACAAAATTAAAAATTATTTTTTCAAATGTATTTGCCATGTTTTATTACCCAATTAATAGACTATTAATTTTTTTTTTTTTTTAAATTAATATCTGGTTTTTTCTATAAGATAATTTTTCATTTGAAAAAATTTTTAAATAAAAATATTGGAACAAAGTGATTGATTTAATCTTGACAGAAATTCATTATTTTTTTTTTTTTTTTCATTGCAACCCTTGACTGAGTAATGCATTTAATTTATCAAAGTTGAATATGTATTATTTTCCTAGAAAATTCATTAGCCTTCTAAAACGATAAATGTTCATGCATTATTTTTTTTTTCAATATTGTAGTTATTTTATGATTATAATATTTGCTCACTAATTGTACATAGTTGAATTTTTCTATAGACAAATATCGTAATTACGTAAAAAAAAATTTATTAAAAATAAAAATAAAATTGCGTGTGTTACAGTTAAATAAATTCTACTATTTCGAATAATCATTTCTAGCGATAATAATAAAATAAAAACTCATTTAAAATATAACTTTTGTTGGTGAAATTTTTTAGTAAATGTATTTATTTTTTTTCCACAACAATAAAATATACAAAATTTATTTAATTTTTATCTTTTTAGTATGCATCTGCATTGCGTTCTTTATATGCTGGTGCCCTTTTCACATCCAAAGACTGATTGCGATCCATGGAACAAGAAATGATCATGTTACATCTAAAAACAGCTGGATTGAATATCTCTACATCGTATTCACGTACATTTCTGGAATTTTTTACTATGTTTCAACGACAATTAATCCAATTCTTTACAACATAATGTCAAATAAATTTAGAGAAGCATTTATGGTAAGTTTAACAAAAAAAATATAAATATTATATTAGTTGTTAATTATTGTATTATAAATAGGAAACATTGGCAAGTTGTGGTAATAATAAATCTTCTGAGGCACCACATGAACAACGTTCATACTCAAGTTTATCAAGATCACATCAAAAAACAATTGGTATGTTTGGTTCACGTACAATTGGTGGTAATGGTGTTGCACAAGATAATTCTGATTGTTCTGGTAATTCAAATAATGATGATGGTTCACGTCAAAGTACCTCAGCAGCATGTCAATCAAAAATCGAAACAGTTAAAAATAATAAATCGAAAAATATAAAATACAATAAAATTAAAAAATCTAAAAATAATATTATTGAAAATATTGATACTAACTTTGATGATAAAAATGATAATAAATCATCAATTATTAGTGTTAAAAAATCACAAATAATTAATGATAATAATGATAATAAAAATAATGTTGTTAAATTTTTAACAAATGGTAAAAATAATTCAAATAATTGTAATAAAAAATGGTGGAGATATATTAAATTATTACCAACTAAAAAATCATTTAAATTAACAACAAGATCAACAAATGATAATAATAATGTTGATATACAAAGCAATCGTGAAGAATACTCAATGACATCTTGTTATGTTGATGGTGATCATCGTTTAGTTTAAATTAATTACGAGTGAAATTATAAAATTATTTTCTTCAAAATAACTTGAAATTATAATAAAATTATAAAATCGTTTAAAACGAGAAAAAAATAATCAGTAATTTCTTGAAATTACTCGGAATTTCGAAAATCAGAAAACATCAATGTTTCTTGAATGCCTGCAAATTTTCATGTTGAATTTAAATTTTTTGTCTAATTACATAAAAATCACAAGGTTCTAAAATATTTATAAAACTTTTCAAATAAATAAAACCATTTGTTTTTATTTAATAAACAATATTGACTCAAAAATAAACTATATAAAATCAAAATTAATATAAAGCTCAAAAGCTAATTTATCGCTATTTTAAAATATAATTATTTAAACACAATAAATACTTTTTTTTATTAAATATAATTTTTTTATTATTGAACATTAAGTTGTAAGTTTAAAAAAAAAATTTATATGTGTATGTGAAAATGTAAAAATGATTGATAAATTTAATGACGAATGATAAGTCGATGATTGAAAATTATGGATATTTATGAGCTTAATACAACTGGGGTCATAATGCCCCTGAACTGATAATTAAAAAAGAAAAAAATAAATTTACATTCAATTTCCGCATCGAATAAATGACGAATGTTATTTACCAAAGGATAGGCATTGTCATAAATATATACCGATAAATAATAAATTTTATTAATAATTAAAATTATAAGTAAATATATTATTGATATATTTAAGTAATTAAATTTCTTTTTTCTTTTTATATTTAAATGTTTTTGTTCTATACATTAAGACTGGTAGCTGTTGTTTTTAATAAATGTTTAAAATATTTAAATAATTATTAAGTTAAATTTTTTAAATACTAATAATACTGTGATACTATGTTTATTAAAGATGTGTATCTATGAAATTTATTGTACATATATATATGTAATAAAATATTTAACAATAAACAATATATTGTTTAGTAATTTAAGAAAAAAAAAAATTTTATTATTAAAATTAACTGGCTAATATTTTTGTTAAATTTAATTTTTTAGGTTTTTATTAAAATTTTTCTATAAATAATTTCTATTGTTATTTTTAAGTTAAGATTTTTTAAATTTAATTTTAATAAAAAAAAATTATTTTAATTTATATTTGTTTTATTTATTTTAGTATTTAAAAAAATACTAATAAAATTTTTTTAAATGGTTTATTATTCATAAGTACTTGTGTATTTATAAATAGAAATTTTTTTGATTGATCAATCAGACCAAATATATTTGAACATCAACAACCTCAAGTTAATCCATCAATGGTTAAAAGTAATTAGTGTTAACTACATATTTCTAATGATGATCATCATCATGATGAAGGACAAATGAAAAAAAATAAAACAAGATTTATTTGTTCACCTCGAGTTTTAACATTTAATTTTATTATATTTCAACAAAATTTATTCAATGCAAGGTGACAATTTCTTTATAATACGCCAACATTCTTAAACTATAAAAAATAAAAATAATAGCAATTAATTATTCAAATAAGATAAAAAACAAATAAATAAGCCAAAAATTTTTTTGAATTTCAAATTAAAATTTGATTAAAAACTAACATTTTGTCATAGAATTAAATTACTTAAAAATACATAAATGACTTGAATGATTGTGCAATTTGTGTATTTGTTTTATGCAATGTTTGATTAATATTTTTTTTTGTTTATTATATTGCTGTCATTTTTTTTTTCTCAATGATAATTACAACATTGCTGCCACAAGTTAAATTATGTTAATAAATTCATCAAAGTATACAACAAAAATTAATTTCATAATATCTATAAATAGTTAACAATAAAATTAAAGATAAATAATTACTTTATTATTGTTTTTTCTTATTTAATTTATGATTAATAACAAAATGGCAACAATAAATTATCTAGGCAGTTTATATTTATTTAAAAATTAAATATTATCATTAGCTTAATTTATCTAGATTAATTTAAAGAAAAAAAAACAATTACTGCACATTGTGATAAGAATATTTTAAAATAAAAAAAAATAATAATTCAAGGAATGTATACAGAAATAATAAAATATTTCTTGTATTTGTTTTTTCAAGATAAATTGATTTTTGTTTTTTTAAAAAAAACTTTAGGTACTGGTTTGATAGCCCAACGACAAATAAAATATATGACAATTTTATGGTATACTTTCTAAGCACTGTTTGATATGTTGCCAAGTTTGTAGACCCTGTAAAAAAAAAAAAGGCAAAAACAAATTTGTCAAACTTGAAATGATATAAATAAAAAAACTTATTTTTTTTTTTTATATTACCTTTCGTGACAGCTTGAATTGGAGGACGCAATAAGCAGTTAGTGCCTCTTTGAGATCTAAAACTTTTTGATTCTGAAATCTTTCAATGTCAGCCAAGGCTTTGTTTGTAAACAATCTGTAAAAAAAAAAAGTAATCCACCAAAATAAATTTAACATGTTGAATAAAAAAAAGTAGAAGAAAATTTAAAGTCAATTTTATTTTATAAATATATCTTACGTTAAATCATCATCAACTTGTTTGACATTATCTTGAATCATTGATATTCTTTGTTCCAATTTAGTGACTTTCATTTCTCTAACTTCTTCAGTATCAACAGAACCAAATAATCTTGACATAATACCAGATTTACCTTGTACTGTTTTATCTTTTTGTTCATATATTGCTTGCAATGTATCACTTGCATCATCTTTATTAACTTGTAATGATTCTTGACGTTTAACAACAGCTTGTAATGCTGATGCACCAAATAACCATTCTTTTAATTGATCAGCAATTAATTCTTCTTCTTCTAAATGACTATCAATAACAGAAGCAAGTGAATCAATATAATGACCTGATTTTTGTAAACAATCACCTAATTCTTGTTCAATTGCACTCCATTCACTAAATACACGACCATAATTTGCATGTAATTTATATAATGCATATTGTCTTTCAGCTAGACGTGCACGTACACGAAGAAGATTATTCAAATTATTCTATAAATATTAAAATAAAATTATTAAAGAAATTAATATAATTTTTCTAGTATTTTTTCATTGTTTACCTGAAGTTCAACTGCATATGTTTTAACTTCTTCAAATCTTTTATCAGGATTTTTAAGTCTAACAGCAATACTTAAAGCTTTTAATTTTGTTTCAGTCATTTGATGATATGCACTTTCTTTTATACTCTCTTTCCAGCCTTCTCTCATTTGTAAAAAACCCATCAAGTGTTTATCTTTTGACAGTACTGGATGTGATGATACACGAAGAAGAAAATTCTTTAAAAATAAAAAAAATCATCTTGAGGGTTACAAGTATTTTATTTGTTTGATTTTATTTACCTCTAGACCAGCTCGACGACGATCAACAAAATCAGGATCAAATGTATCAGTTGTTACTTTTTGCCAAGCATACAATACTTTTTTTTCTGGCAATGATGGTAATACAACAAATGGATAAGTCACTTCTAAATATGATCTTAACATTTCGAATTCTGTATAACGTCGCCATAGTGAACTTGAATTTGTCAATGCATCTTCAAAATTATCATCAATAACTCTGTAATAATTGTGTTAATTAAATTAATAATATTAAATTGTTTTTGTTTGTTTTTTAAATATAATTAACTAACTTTGTTTCAACAAGATAAACTGTGTAAAATTCACGTAAATTTAAACCACCATTTGCACGTTTTTCAGCTTCAACAATTGATATTTCCATATGATCCAACAGAGTATCCTAAAAATAATCAAAAAGAAATATACCACAAACTGATTATTCAATAAATTATTCACAATTGTAAAAAGGAATTATTAAAAATAAAATTTGTATGATATATTGATTGAATTAACAAGGTTAAAAAAAATAAAAATAGATAAATAATTTACCTCTTTTTGAATATCCAAACTATCCATGTCATTTGTATTTGTTACAATTTGATAATTACCATTTTGAAAAATACCTTCCATTGTTATAATTATTTATTTAATCAACAAACAATTTTTAGTTATTTTTTTAATTAACAAAATGTCATTGTTAAATTTTTTTAACTTTATTAATTATAATTTTTAACAAACACAATTAAAATTAATGACAGCTAAAAGGCGTCAACCAATTTGACATATTTAACTTGTCACTTGTCACGATGATCACGAGAATGACACAAAAAATACAATCAAAATATTTACATAAAAATTAACCGGTAATAATTATGTAATAATTGCTAATAAATTATATTAATTTTTAAACTTTAGCTTTGTTTATTTTATTCATTTTTTTCAACAACAATTTTACTGATTATTATTTTATTTATAAAATTGGCAGTTTTGTTATTTTTATATTCGATGTTTGAACATTTTTGGGTGTCAACCATTTTTATTTATAAATATTTGTTATTTTTTTATTTTTATTATTGTTATTATTTAATGTTAGCAGCCATTTTGAATAGAGCGCTTCTAGTGGCAGAAAATTAAACTCATTTGAAATTCGAAATACAATAGTGTACAATAGTAATTTTGACTTGAAAAAAATTAAATTTAATTATTTTAAATAATTAAAAATCTCATTGAATAATGTAAATTAATATTATATAATTTTAATAATTATTAAAATATTATTTTGACTGCACTAAAAATTAACTGGCTACGTGATACAGAAATTGGTTTGCAAGTATTCATTGGTACAAGTCGATCAGCAAGTCTCAACAATCTTAAAAAAAAATATTTTAGATACGGAAGTCTCAATTGCGTAGAAAATCCGGAGAAATCCGGAGAAAATCCGGAGAGATCCGGAGAAATTGTGATATTCTATTAAGAATAAGTGTAATTTTACTTTTTTCTAATTTAATTATAATTTATGCGGCATCAGTGTAAAGTTGAGAATTTATAGTCTCCCTATAGAAGCAGAGAATTCGATGATACTTCGCGTATAATGTCGTTAGCCCGTTGGGCACAGTGTAAAAAACTGCACTAAAAATGATAAATAATTAAAATTAAATAAATTATCCAAATTTATTGTGATTTTTTTTATTTTTTATATAACAATAAAAGTAAAAAAAAAAAAAACAAAAATTTATTTATTTACAATATTAATATTCTTAATACTATTAATTAACGTTTTTTTTTTCTATATTATTTTCAAAAATATTAATTGAAATTTATTACACTTTTCCTGATGATTTATTTATGGATTCTTTGAGTTTTGATTTTTTATTTGGTATAAATAATACCAAAATTGAACATACTAAAAGAAGAAAAAAAAAATAATTATTTTATTGTAATTATAATAAATTAAATATGCATTTACCTATGCATGCTATTCCAATCATTTCAAATGGTCCAAAACAACTTAATTTAAATAGAATTGGAAATGCTAAATTTCCAGTAACAGCACCAAATCTTCCCATCATCATTGTTGATGAAATGGCCATGGCTCTGTTAAATTAATTATTACATTAATTAGTACGAATAAATAAATAAAAAATTGATAATTATGTTGATTTATTTGGTACCTCAATGCAGTAGGAAAATTATCAACAATAATATTCATAACAGCAGCTCCACCGATACTTGAAAGAGCAACAAATACTGATGATATTCCTAAAATTCCATTTGAATCCTCAGCCCAAAATAAACCTCCACAACAAAAACCAGCAGCCAAAAAGCAAAACACTAAAAAAAAATTAATATGTTAGATTGAAAAATATATTGTTAAATGCGTATTTTATAAGCTTTATTTTTACTCATTAGTCTTTTTGTTCCAACACAATTAATTAATGAACCAGCTAATGTGTATCCAATGACTCCAGTCAATGCAATGACAATTGAATTTAAATAAACAGTAGCATTAAGTACAACCTGCAAAATAAAAATATATATTTAAAAAGTTATTTAATAAATATAATATATAATTTATTTTTCAAAAAAAAATTTATCATTACTGGTGCACAAAATTCTTCTTTTTGAAGTGTTGCATTAAGTGTATTATTAATATATTGAAATGTTGTGTTTGTTGTTTCAAGCATAACACAAATTGACGGATATGATTCTGATGTTTTATCTGGATGACTAGCTTCATAAGTCTCAATCATTGCAAATAATTGTGGCATCCATAATTTTAATGTGTTTGATCTAAAAAATAGAAATAATGAAAATTAATTTTCACGTTATTCAGTCATGTGATCATCAAGTTTTATAATCATTAAATTAATCTATGATAAATTAGTTAAAAAGAAACGAAATATAAGATATTCTAAATAAACTTTATTCAAATTTAAATTAATAAATACAAGATTGATTTAAAAAATTGTAAAATACTTTTATTAATCATGATGAACTGAAATTTATTCAATCGAATCATCTAAAAAATAAGCTTCAATTGTTAAAAATATATTGATTAAATTGCCTGATAAATAATGATTTTAAAAATACATTTTAAAAATTAAATTCATACCCAATTGTTCCTCCAAATTGTATACAACCAATGAGTATTAATCTGTATACATATGGCTTTAAAAATAATTGTTTCATTTGCTTCCAGCCATCATGAAGATTTTCATAGAGACTCTGATTTCCTTGGTTTTTGATAAAATCTTCATCAGATAATTTTGTGATCTGTTTATTTATTTATTTTTTTATTTTTTTTTTCAGTAGAAAAACAAAAAAAAAAAAGCTGTTATTATTTAAGTAAAATAAAAAGATAATAAGAAAATTTAAAAATAAAAATAATATATACAATGAAATAATTAAAAAATAAAATAATAAAATTTAAAAAAAAATAAATGAATAAATGGCAGTTTATCAATCCCGATACTACCTGTTATTGAGGAAGACCTGGGGGGATGACTGCATCAAGTGATAATAGTGAGTGTGTGAGATGTTCACAAGATTGAAAAAACACATCATGGATTGAGTGTCAACATCGTCTCATCAAATTTTGAGAGGCTGAGATTAAAAGAAATAAGAACATCAGGTGATCCCGTCATAATTTGACGGGTTACCATTGTTCAATTTTCCTCGGGAATCGTTTTTTTTTTTTTTTTTTTTTCAATTAATTATAATGTATTTATAGTATTAAACTTACCGGATAATGTGATGGATCATTGCCAGTATTTATTGAATAGATACGACGAAATATATTTAATGCCTCTTCATTACGTCCTTTTGTTAATAAATATCTTGGACTTTCAGGAAAAAAACTAATTGCAATAAATGCTGATAATTCTGGTATTGAACATAGTGCTAAAAATAAACGCCATGACTTGAAATTTATTGCACCATTTAATATTGGGTATTCCCATTTTTGTGGAATAATTAACCATGCTAAACCTGTTTTAAAAAAGAAATCCCAAAATAATATTCATCATTATGTTTTAAATAATAATAAAATATTCTTAATGAAATATCAAAGTAAAGAAATAAATTACGAATTTATCAAAATTATTTGAATAAATAAAATAAATAAACATTTAATAAAATACATTTAAAAGATGAAAATATTAATAAAAATTAAATTTGAAATAATAATAACAGCGAGTCATTACAATACGATGATGAATTAATTAATTTTTAAATAAATTAATTTTCAATTTATCCAAGATATATGGATAATAGTAAATTTGCAAAAAAAAAAAATAAATTTAAATGGAATTATTTATTTATCTACATACTCTTGTCATAATTATTTTTCGACAAATTTTAAATCATCATAATCATCATTATGTCGACATGTTAAACTATGCTTGTATATTATTTTTATAATTATTCATTTTAATTTTAAATATTTCATGACTTTTTATACCAACACAAGCTACATGATATGATTCATTTTTTTTTCGCGTATATTATCAGGCAGGAAAAATATATTTCGGGATAATTTGACTGGAAGATAACCGCAGAGATGATAAAAATAAAATATAATTTTAGTTTAATTGTCGTTGTATTATAATAAATTATCATTCATTACTCACATGGTATAGATATACTTCCAAGTGAAAAAACAACCCCTAGCCACATGTAAATTTTAGATCTTTGCTTTTCACCATGTACCTCAGCAAGATATGACATCAATGCCGCATAAGGCCCGGATATCCTGATAAGAAAAAAAAAAAAAAAATGTTATACTTTATTAAATAAAATTATTATATATGTTAATATTAATAATTTCAATGTTTTTTTTTCACTATTAAAAATATGTATAATAATATGTATGCCCCAAGTAAAATATTGAGATCATCATAATTTAATTAATAAAAAATATGTACTTACACAATGCCATTGAGAAACTTGAATAATATTAATAGCCATGAGGCATGTGAGAGTGAACTAGCAAGACTCAATAAAAAACAACAAAAATATCCAGTTATTAATATATTTTTACGTCCATATGTGTCTGTTAAAAATCCCCATAAAAATGCAGTTACAATCATACCTGAAAATCCATAATTAATATCAATAATTTTTTCATATATTTACAAATTAAATATCATAAATTAATCACAAACTCAATAGCTCATACCCAATCATTGATCAATATTTTAAAACATTTAAAAAAAAAATACATATCCATAAAATTACAAACTTTCATTTCATATTTATAAACATAATATTTTTTAAATCCATCAACCAATTAAATCACACAATCTAAAATAATAATAATTTTAAAAAATCGACCAACAATTCAAGCATACTATAAATTAAATAATTTGTAAAAAAAAAAAAAAAAAGGAATATAAAATAAATTGACCTGCAAATATCATGGAATTTAGTAGACCTTTGTCAAATAATGTCAAACTTAAATCACATTGAGCTGATGGTAACACATATGACATTGATGTTGATCCATAAATACTTGCCCATCCAGCAGGTACAATTGCTAATAAAAGTAAATAATTAAATTTTCCATAACCAGCAGCATTTATAGCTCTTTCAAAATCAGCTGGACCATCATCTTGGTTTTTTTCAACCTCATCTGTAATTTACAAAAATATTATTATCATATTTTTATCATCAAAAAATTAACAAACAAATATCAATTAATTATTTAAAATAATAAGCAATAAGCATTGTTAATAACCTTGAATATCCTTGATCAATCAATTATTTAATTAATCAGATAATCACAAGTTCATTTAGTCATGATGAATTAATAATTAAATATATTTTTTTTTATGTCAATCGAACTATTTAAAAAACTAGCAAAACCAGTTATTTACTCTTGATAAAAATTTCAAACATACTTACAATTATTTTTAATATTTAAAATTAACATTTACTCAATTTATCGATATCAATTTTTTTTTTTTTAAATCACATTTTTATGTTTCTTGTAATATTTAAATTATTATTATTATTATTTTTTTTTTATCAAGTTTTTATGTTTTTCTGGGCTTGGTAGAAATTATAATACTATTTGTAAAAAACTTGATATTCGAAATGACAAATAAATAAACAATGTTAATATTAAAATTACGTTAAACCAGATTAACTTTTTGTTTGAGGAAATAAATAATCATTTATCAGTGATTATTAATTTGTTTTAATTAATCACAATCAAGATTATTATTGCATAATCTATTATACATATTGATAAAATTATTTGTTATTTAAATAAAAAATCTTTTACCAATGCAAAACATCAAGTTCAATATATGATTTTTTTTTTTAATTGTCTCATAATAAATAAAGAAACCTTTTTTATTTATAAAAAATATAATTAACAATTTAAATTAATTGATAAAACAACAAAAAAAATTCAATAATAATAAAGAATGTATTTTTTAAATTTTAAATTTTAACTTGTCACATTTCATCAATAAATTTTCTATTGAAAAGAAATAAATAAATATACTTTTATCAACCACGATGATCTAAAATTTATCAATTTAAATAAAAAAATAATACGAGTAATTTAAATAAAAAAAAAAAGGATAAATAAAGCAAGTGATAAAATATAAGATAATGAAATTTATCTTGGATCATTTGAAGCAAGAAAAAACAAAAATATATCACTTAATTTGATAGAAAAAAAAAAAAATAAAATAACTCACTGTTGTCGATGAGTGTCTCATTTGAAGAAAACATAATATCACACTGACAACAATGTTTACATAGAAAAAAAAAGAACATGCAGTATAAATAAAATTTTAATCAATGTTTACCAGAAACGTATATGACAAATAAATATGAAAAATGCACCCACAAATACATTTAAAACACACAATAAATCTTAAAATAATAATTACAAATAAAGTTAAAAATAATTGATGACTATTAATATTAAATTTCCATTACCAAATGTCGAACAAATATCAATCAAATCCTGCTGATTAAGCCAATCAGGCGTATTATCAAAACAGCATCTACTTGAAACTGTTAAAAATTTACATTTAAATATATTATTTATTAATTTATTAATTTCATAAATAGCTAGCTACTTTATTAACAATTAAAATACCATTAATTAAATTTAAGTTAATTACATTTTTTTTATTATTATAAAATAATTTAAATAAAACTTACCTTGTTTATGAATTGAAGGACTCATGGAATATTAAATTAAATTCAGATTAAAAAATTTCCACTCAATTAAAATTTAATAATTTTTTTAATATAATAAATAATACACTGTACACGTTTATTGTTAAAGGTAATTTATCTTTTTTTTTTATTGATAAAAAAATTGAGTCAATGAGTGGTTGCTTTGTCAGGTACCACACTCGAATGACGAATGAGATACAAGATGTTTGCTGATATTCGAAATGACGGTAATGATATCTCCCACTTGAATTTACTTGTACACTTTTTTTTTATTTTTCTTTTTTATTTAATAATCTATTTTTTATTGTTATTATTTTTTGTATTCCGTATACGATATTTGCATTAATTAAGTATAGTCAAATGAAAAATTTCGATTGCTGAGGTGATATCCTTGGACATTTCTCCAGCTTCCGGCAAATCCTGTATATTTAATTAATAATATATTGATGTGATAATATTATTGTTTGAAATTATTAACTATACAGGATATGACGAAGAAAAAATTTAATTTGACAATTGAACATGTGTTTGATGCACTATTAATTTTAATAGACAAGGTTGTTGATTATCATTTGAAATATAAAATATATTCAAGAAAAAAATTAACTTGAAAATATAAATAATTTATGGCTTTATTATTTTTTAAATGTTTTAAGATTGTATTTATTTATTTGAAAATTATTTATGCAATGTTATTTGAAGATTATTTTAATTTGGCTTTTTCCTAAATTTTATTATTCAAAAATAAAGCAAAAAAAAAAAGATATAATGTGTGTTAAGATACATAAAACAATGACAGTTATTTTATGCACTTGAGTTTGTTATTAAAAAAAAAAAAGATAATATAATAATGATGACCTCCTCGGACTTGATATGGGTACATTGAGTCATTTATTTCAACTGACTAATCTGTTTTTTTTTTTTTACGTCGAAATTATTCATGATTGATAAACAAAAGAAATAAATGAATTGAAATTAATAATTTCGATTTTGTAATGACATTTACTAGATGATAAACAGCTCTAAATAATATCTAGAAAAATTTCTTGGAGCAATTTTTTGTTTTTAAATATAAGCCAAAGTTAATTACAAAAAAAAAAATAATTGTTTTATTTAAAAAAAAAAGTAATTAGGAAAATTTAGCTATGATAAATTTCTATATCTTTTAATTATATTTTGTTTGATTGTCAGTGCCCGACGGAACTGTTTTATTTTTTCCTAGCAAGAAATTTTTTTAAGATCATTATTCAATTAACCAGAAAAACGTAAATATTTTTCATTACACCACACATTGTCAATGGTACAAAATAATTTGAATAATAATATTTTGGTGTTGATAATTTTAATGAATGAAAACAAATATTATAAATTGTTTCGTTATCAATGCAATATGTTTGTTTAATTATTTTCAACAAGAAGATTTAATGTTGCATTATGTGATTCAATAGCAATATCAGATATTTTTATTGATGGTACAACAGAATATGTATTTATAATTATATTTGAATAAAATCTTTACGTATTAATACATTCCCTGGACCTGTATCAGTACCACCAGTCACCACCAGTCACCACCAAGTCAACCAGCCTCAAAAGCATTCATAACTTTCAGTTTTTTTTATAACAACATCAATTTCTACAGCAACTAATTTAGCACCTTGATAATCTTTTGCCCAATCATTAGCAGCATCAAACAATCCAAATGCAAAATCATCTGGTCTAAATATTTATCCAACTGTTCTTCATTTTATACTCAATCCATTTCACCTGGTTATCAATCAACAAGAGTACCATGTGGTACATATTTACCACCAGATAATTCATTATATAATAAACATCACTGATAATTTACCAAAACTATTATATTTATAAAAATCATAATATTTTATTATTAAAAAATAATAATAACAGTAGTAAAAAATTTATAAATATATTGAAAATAAAAATGCGGTTAGAAAGAAAAAAAAAAAAATTTCTACAAGCCATATTTTTTTTTTTATCCAATCAAAATTACTTTGTGTTTTTTTCTTATCAGTGGTATTTTTTTTTTTCTATTTTCTATGCTGATTGGTCTGAGATAATTAATTTTTTTTTTTTTTTTTTTTTTCGGTGACCAGACAATTTTGTACACATCATCAAATGACGGTAAAAAAAAATCACCCATACACCCATTATAAAGTGGCATGAATAAAGTTAATCAAGAAAAAAAAAAAATTTAATAATTAGTATTTAATTTTTGTTTGTCAAATTAAATATCAGTGTTGCATAAAAAAATTATAAAAAATGAATAATAAAAAGCCATTTATTTCAATAATGGAACAACCAACAAGTTCAATGAAATTTAGATATCGTTGTGAAAGAAGAAACAACGTAATATATGGAATGAACAGTACCACTGCAACAAAAACATATCCAACAATTATAATAAACAATTGCAATGGATATCAAAATGGTGTATTATATATATCATGTGTGAGTGAAAAAGAAACCGGAGGAAAATATCACATGCATCCTCACAAAATTCTCAAAAAAGATTCTGCAGAAAATTGTATAGGATTCAGGATTTTAAAGTTTACAATGAATGATAATGATAATAATTTTATTTTCATTGAATGCAAAAATCTTTGTATAGAATATACAAAAAAACATGATGTTGAAAAAGTACTTGAATCATATGAGAGACTAAAATTTGATCCATTTAAAGCTGGATTTGAACACAAAGATTTATCAAGTAAATCAATTGATCCATCATCAGTTAGAATTTGTTTTCAAGCAATATTGACTAATACTGATGAAAAAAAATCAATTGTACTTGATCCTGTTGTATCAACAGTCATAAAAAATTATGGTAAAGTTAATTTGTAAAATAAAATAAAAATACAATATATTAATTAATAATTTTTTGTTGTTAATAAAAAAACTTTTAATTTTTAGTTGGAAAATATAAATTGAAGATTTATCGATTGAGTCGTCATTCAGCTCTGGCTACTGGAGGAACAGAATTGACATTGTTGTGCAATAAAGTATCCAAAAATATCAGGGTATTATTTTATCAAAAAGACAATGATGATAATATTATTTGGCAACGTTATGCTTATATTATTGATGTTTATCGACAAGTTGCAATAACAATTAAAACACCAGAATATAATGGACTGCAATTTGGAATAATAAAAGTATTTATTCAGCTTGTAAGAAAAACAGATGGTGTAACAAGTGAACCACATAAATTTGAATTAATTTCAAATAATTTACCTTGTTATAAAAATAAAAAACCATTTCTAAAAGGTAAACTTGAATTTTTTGAAAAACTTGGATTATTTAAAAAACTTTTGCAAAATAAAAAAAGTAAATATATATATTTATTTTTTATATTAATATTTAATTATTGTTATTATATTTTTATATTGATTTTATTTTTTTCAGATTCTAGATTATGTGGTGAAAATAATTTTGGAGCGATTGATTTATCAATCACCTCAAAATCTCATCCAAGAGCTGTTTCTTTAGTGTCTGCTGCAAGTACACAACACGGGTAATTTTTTTAATATTTATAATTATAATTAAATAATATTTAAAAGTTTGGTAAACATGTTTTTTTAATTATTGAATATATTTGTTTTATTCCAGCAGTAATAACAGAACGAATTTAAAAGAAAATGAAACAGTTACATCAGGGTTTTATAAAGTACCAAGTCCAAATTATGGACAACATCAACTTCGACACCAACAATTTGTACAACAACGTCAATATGGCCAATTAAATTTCCCATCTCATCATCAGCAAATTATTAATCACCACAATTTGAGAATGATTCAACAAAATAAAAATTATACAGCTCAAAATGTTGGTGAACATAATCAACAAGAATTTGTTCAAACTAATTTATCAAACAAAGATGAAAATACTGAAACAGCTGATGAATTAAAAAAAATTATGAAATTTCTAGTTAATGAAATAAAAAATGATGATTTTGTTCAACCCAATACTCACAATTATAATGTTGAACAAGCAACTCAGTCAACATCATCTTGTCGTCCATCAACATCACGTGTTGATACATATTATCTAAATTTTTTAAAATTTCTAGCAGCAATAAAAATTTTATAAATTTGACTTGTTTATTTAATAAATATTTTTCCAGTTTTAGCTGTAATAATTTACAATAAAAAAAAATATGCCAGTTTTCATTTAAATAGCCTGAATAATCTATTATTTATCTACAATAAGTGATATTGTTTTTAAAAAGTACAGCTTCAAAAAAAAAAAGAGATTTTAATTCACTTTAATTAATGTTCGCTTTGGTCTTTTTAAATATAAAAAAAATGGCTACTGTTTGCTTTCTCAGTGCCTCATACGGCTTCCTCGAGACACTAAATCATCTGTGACACACACAAAAGTCAAAACGCATTGTTGACATCTTCAACTATAAACATTTAATTATAATAATTAATAAATGTCATAAAACAAAATAAAACAAAATGCAATTTAATGCAACAGTATCACCTCGTGTATTTGCTGCAATTCAAAATGTCAATATTAAAGAACTATCCGAGTGTTCGCAAAAAGAAATACGTCCAATATTACCATGTCTTGTACGTATGAGTTTAATATTATCAGTTGATATAACAAAAGATTGTGTTGAAGCAAGAAAAGAAATATTAACAATATTATCTGGTATTGAATCAGTTAATTCAATAATTGCATTATTGTCAATTGATTTTCATGCACTTGAAACTGATGTTAGAAGAGAACAACAATTGAGGTTAGTTTATCATTTTAAAAATTATAATAATTGTTACATGTTATATATTTGATATTAATTAAAAATATGTATATATTAAATTTTCAGACAAAAATTGGGTAATACACAAAGTGACAGTGTTCTTGCACAATCATTACAAAGTGGTCTTGCTTTAGAATTTGAACGTAGTGAATCAACAAGACGTATACGTTTAGTATTGAGTGAACTATTATTTGTAACATCACAAATACATGAATATCAAAAAAATAATGAATTTTTAATAAAACAATCAGATTTATTTGACAATGCAGTATATATGGAAGAAATAAGTTTTGTAATATGTATTGCATTAGCTGAATTACCAGCATTGCTATCAATAAAAGATATTGTAGAAACATTGCTACATGTTAAACATGGTCCAGATATAATATGTTGGATTGTTGCTAATAGTCCAGATAGTTTTACTGAAGTATGTACACATTTAATAAATAATGGTGAACGTCAAGAAGAATCATCAATTGGTAAAATACGTACACAAACATTAATAATGCTTTGTCAAATGAATCCAATTCAATCATTAGCAATACGTGGTAAATGTGTTGAATTATGTAGAATGCCAGCATTAGCAATGACACTATGTCTTGAACATATTGGTGATAATAATAATAAAATTGATAATGATATTGTTGCATTTGTATCAGGTTTATTACTTGGTAGTGATCAACAAGTTAGACAATGGATTGCAATGTTTATTAGAAATGGACAAAAAAAAAAAGGTGAATCATATATTGCATTACAATCATTGAGAAATGAATTATTAACAAGACTTGGTTCAATAATAACAATTAAAAAAGATCCAAATTCACAAATAAAAACATCAATACTTGATGAAAAAAAAGTTGTTAAAGCATCAGCATTATTACGTCTTTATTGTGCATTACGTGGTATTGGTAGTATAAAATTTCAAGATGATGAAATAACAATGATTGTACAATTATTAACATCACATCCACCACCATCATCAGCTGGTGTACGTTTTGTATCACTTGGTTTATGTATGTTAATAGCATGTCCATCATTAATTAGTAATAATAATAATCTTGAAAAAAAATGTATTGAATGGGTACAATGGCTTGTACGTGAAGAATCATATTTTGTTAATGATAATAATGCTAGTTTTGGTGAAATGTTATTATTAATGGCAATACATTTTCATAGTAATCAGTTAACAGCAATATGTGATCTTGTATGTTCAACATTAGGTATGAAAATAATAATAAGACCAAATAATTTAACACGTATTAAACAAATATTTATGCAAGATATATTTACTGAACAAGTTGTAACATCACATGCTGTTAAAGTACCAGTAACACCAAATTTAAATGCAAATATTAGTGGTTTTTTACCAGTACATTGTATACATCAATTATTAAAATCACGTGCATTTGCTAAACATAAAGTACCAATTAAAAATTGGATATATAAACAAATATGTAATAGTATACATCCATTACATCCAGTTTTACCATGTTTAATTGAAGTTTATGTTAATTCAATACTTGTTGTTAATAATAATAATAACAATAATAATAATAATAATAATAGTAATAATAAAACAGGTGAATATACAACAAATAAACCAATAACTGAAAATGAAATTAGAAAAGTATTTCAAAATTCTGTATTTGGTGAAAATTTTGATAATAAAAAAACAGTAAAAAATAATTTATTATTAACTATTGATAATGATGATGGTGATAATAAAAATAATAAAAATGATATTATTGATACAACAAAACCATCATTAACATCACAATTATTATTATTATATTATTTATTATTATATGAAGATGTTAGATTAACAAATATGCATACATTTATTGGACAAGGTAAAAAAATTAAATCATATTCAAGTTCATTTTTAGCTGAATTACCAATTAAATATTTATTACAACAAGTACAAAGAGATCATATTAGTTATGGTGGTTTATTTTCACCATTATTACGTTTATTAGCAACTCATTTTCCTCATTTATCACTTGTTGATGATTGGCTTGATGATGAAATGATGATTAATATTGAAACAACAAATTATGAAAATGTTATTATAAATGATACAACAATTATTGAAGCATTTGGACATATTGAAACATGTCCATCAAGAACTGGTAGATTATTGAGACAATTAATGTCAATGAAACCAACAGATATATGGCCACATTCATCAACTCTTATACATTATTTAAAAGTATTATTAAATGACAATGTACCAAGATATATACAAGAATTATATAAAAAAGTATGGCTAAGATTAAATATGGTATTACCAAGATGTTTATGGGTTATGTCTGTTAATGCATTATTAATTGAAAATCCAAATGTTGAAAATGTTAAATTAACACAAGATAATATTATACTTGATCCATTACAAGTATTAAGATGTGATACAAGAGTATTTAGATGTGCTCCTGTATTATCAATAATATTAAGAATATTACAAGCAACATTAGCAGCATCAAGATCACAATTATCACGACATATGCAAGATAGACCACTTACTGATAAAAGTGGACAATTAACAAGTGAAAATGAACGTGAAGATTTAAGAACAGCACTTGTTGCTGGACAAGAAAGTGCTGCTGTACAAATATTATTAGAAAGTTGTTTAGAAATTAATGATGATAAAATAATAGCTGGACAAATGTGGTCATTGAGAGAAATAAGAAGTGTTGTATGTTCATATTTACATCAAGTTTTTATAAGTGATCCATCATTAGCTAAACTTGTACACTTTCAGGTAATTAAAATAATTTTTTTTTTATTTATAATAATGATAATTTATTTATTAAATAATTTTATTTTAGGGTTATCCAAGAGAATTATTGCCAATAACTGTTTCTGGAATTCCATCAATGCATATATGTCTTGATTGGATACCAGAATTATTATCACAACCAGAACCAGAAAAACAAGTATTTGCTGTTGATCTTGCATCACATCTTGCTGTACAATATGCATTACCAAAAGCATTGAGTGTATCACGTCTTGCAATAAATACACTGATAACATTACTTGGTGTATTACCAGCAAAAGATCGTATTGTATTATTTATGCCAGTTTTATCATCATTAACTAGAATATGTTTAGCATTTCCACCACTTGCTGATGAAACAATTAATCTTTTATTACAACTTGGTAGAGTTAGTTCAGCACAAGCAGCACTTGGTGATAAATCAGCTGAAATATTATGTCAAAATGTCAATTCAACATTTGGTGATCTTTTACAAAAATCTGTTCTTCAAAATAGAATATATTAATTAAATAATTGACTCATTTTTTTTTTTTTTCTTTTCTTTTCTTTATTTTTTTAAATTTCTAAATATTATTTTATTTTTTTTTTTTCACTTTACATTTATTACTTACTTATTTTATGTTAAAAACAAAAAAATCATTTTTTTTTTTTAAAATTGTAAATAAATTTTTTCAAAATAAATAATTTTACTTTCTTTTTTATTTACGTATTTTTAAAAAAATTTATATATAAAACAAATCTAATTTACTTGTGAAATTAATAAAACTATTTTTGTCAGACACTGCTTATACCTGATTTTTCAACAGATTCAAGAAGACAAATTAAATTTGTTTCAAATAATTCACATCTAATTGGCATTTCAAGTGAATAAAATGGATTTTTTAATGCAAAATCAGCATATAATTCATAAATACGTTTTGTTAATATATCCATACCAGGTTGTGTTGGTTCAGCAACAACCATAAATTTAACACCAGTTAATGTTTGATAACAATAAAGACGAAATGTATCTGCTTCTAATATTTCAATACCCGAACAACGTGGCTCTGGACTTAATTGACTTGCAATTGCAAATAATGGATAAAACATTGATGCAAGAAATATTTTTTCATTTGTTGTCATTTTAGAACGACTAAATTTAAGATTTATTGGATAATTTTTTTCATCATCAAGCATTTCAAATACATCTTTACCATCTTCAAGTTCTTTTCCAATAACTAAATTACCATTAACAGCTGTTAAAATATGTCCAACTAAAATAAACCAACAAAAAAAAAAAAATTAAGCAATTAATATTAATTAAAAAATATATTTATATTATTTACCATTAATTCCATCACGTTGTCCAAATGATACAACAATTTTTTTATTTTCATAAACAAGTTTTATATTTAATGGATAACCAAATGTTTTTTCATTATCAACTTTTGGAACATTATGATCATGATTAAATATTAGACCACCTGATTTTGATACAATATATACACCATAGATAACCATTATTAATAAAGTTAATTAACCTGATGATGATTGTTTGTCAACATTCAAATCCAATTGACATTTGACAGCTGATTAAAGTACATGAATGTGTTGGGAGTGTGTATGTGCAGTGTGATGAGCATGTGGTACTTGTTATGATTCTCAAAGACACCTTGAAAATAATCAATAATCAACCCCTTGAAGTTTATAGGTAATTTTTTTTTAAATAATAAACTTATTTGCAGAATTTTAATTAATTAATAACAACAAAAAGACATGCAAAAAGATGCCATATTGTTGTGATGGCGCTACTAGACAACGTTGCGGACTGCGGGGGAGACACGTGTGTATATATATCATTAGTGTTTTTTAAATTTAAAATTTTTTTATTTATTTTTGAAAAATTAATTCAGCAGTAGCATGATAATTTTATTTAATTTTTTTTTTTTTTCAAATTCAATGTTTAAGATTTTATGAAATATTTTTCGATTATTAAGTATAAATTCTTTAAATCGTTAAGAAAATAATGGTTTTTTGTTTCAATTTATTTTTTTTTTTATATTTTAACATTAAAAAAAAAATAAAAAATCAACGATTTTGTTGAAATACAGCAACCTACTAGATAACAGCTTTTTTTTTACTTGAGATGTGCAATAAAGGCGTCCGAATTTTCTCCGGCAAATCATCGGATATTATTTGATTATACTATTTTGTCTAAATAAAGATTATGAAAAAAATAAAAAAACCATCAACAGGTGATTAATATTTTTCTATAGTTTGATAACGTATCGATGTAAAAGAAAAATATCAGCTAATTAACAATAATTATTTTTGTCAATAATTTTTTAATTTATTATATACTCGAAGAACATGAGCAATTATGACCAATTAAAATTTAAAAATTACGGAGGCTAGGAGCCGAAAGGCTCAGCCGCAGTATTGGATTTATCCCCCCAAAAAAAAAAACGTTCATAACTTCTAAACTAATTGTCGTAAAGACTTCGGATTTGGCTCAAAAGAAGCGGCTCTGGAAATTCTATCGCCCCTAATAAAAAAAAACATTATCTATTCGGCCATTTATTTTTTTTTCCCAAAAAACGAAAAAAAAAAAATTGCGTTTTTTTTTTTTTTTTTTGCACGAAAAATACTATTCGTACGATAAAAATTTATTTAAAAAAGTTATAGAATTTTGAAAAACGATTATTTTAAGCCTAATATGAAACCTCTGCGACTACTCTATTTTGAGTTATGGCTTGTGCCGTTTTCATTTTTTAGGCAAACGATAACTCATGATGGAATGGTGTTAGAGACTTCATATTAGGCTTAAAACATGCGTATTCGAAAATCCTATCGCCTCTACGAAAAAATTTTGATCTATGAATCATATTTTTCATAAAAATTAAAAAAAAAACGTTTTTTTTTTTTTTTTAAATTTAGTTTTTTTAAAAAAAAAAAAAAGTGACTGAACAGATAATGCTCTTTCTCATGAAGGGCGATGGAGTTTCAGAAGACGCGTTGTTTGAGCCTAATACGAAGTCTCTACTACAATTTTATCAAAAGTTATTGCATTCCTAGTTTTCGAGTAATTTCTGAAAAACGCTCTAACTTTCGACAAAATCGTCCTAGATACTTTGTATAAGACTTAAAAAGCATGTGTGGTGAAATCCTACAACTTTTAGTCGAAACTTTTTTCAAAAAAAATTATAGTTTTCATAAAATAGTAAAAAATAGAATTTTTGAAATATTTTTGTCTCTTTTGTTTCAAAAATAGAAAAGAATTGACTATTGTAATGAAGATAAACTCCTCAAGGGGCGATAGAGTTTTAAAAACCACGTTTTTTGAGCTTAATATGAAGTCATTCCGTTGATTCTAACAGAAGTTATAGCTTGCCTTAACTTGAACAAAAAAAAAAAAAAAAAAATTCGATTTTCAGAAAAATAAAAAAAAATGTACTATTATTGTATTGTTACTTTTAAAAACCATTTAAGAGATAAAATTTAACACGGCCCTAGCCGGAGTATTGAAAATTTTTAATTTTCAACGGTAACGCGGGCCACACGCCCCAACAAACGTTACCAGATCTTTTTTACAATTATTTTCATTATTTTTTTTTTATAATAATTATACAAGGCACTTTATGTTTATTTGTAATTTTTCAAATTTAATTATTCATGATTGCTAGCGTTCTTCGAGTAAATAATGTTTGAATAAATATAAATTTATTTTTACAGTTTACAATATTTATTTGAATTTTGATATAACATTTTTGGAAAATTACTTGCTGATTAACAGCATCAATTGAAACATCATTAATAAACAATTTAAATTTTATGAATATCCTGATAATTAAATTGTAATTTTATCTGTAAATTGTAAAGTTATTGTTAAATTGAAAGTATAATAATAATAATAATAATGATAAGCTGGAGACTTTAACCTTTGCCAATTATATATCATGATTTTATAAAATATAAACTTTTTACTTATTACCATTGATATATTTGATAATTAATCATTAAAACCAAAAACATATACCCGCACATTTCCAACATTCATGGCAATCTTTTTCGGAGACACATGCAGTTGCGTTTGGGCCATCGTCTTTTTTAGAATAGCACCACATGTGTATAGGAGTTGCACATGTTGTCCAACATTTCCCGTTGTCACATCCATATCTTGGCAAACATCCATTTACACGAGGGTCCCACACTCTCACCCTTTCAGCACCAGAATATGGTAATGAATTTGCACAAAAAAGTGTACTCAAGGCAAAAATTATTATTATTACCAATATTATTATGTTTTTCATCTAAAATTAATTATTTGAAAAAAATTTGAAATATAATAAAATGATCAAATACTTTTAATTAAAAAAAAACAAAAAAATTTTATTAATATATCATTTTTAAATTAATATATTTAATTTTATACATGGATTATAGATTTACTTTATTCAAGTTGGATATTTTTTTATTTTTTACAAGTCGATCCTGAAAATTGATTATATGTATATAGTGAAAATGACAATTTTTCAATTCATTATAGATGAGCATTAGCGATTATGAATAATTAAATTTTAAAAATTACAAACGAAAGTAGAGTGCTTTTTAATTATGATAAAAAAAAAATAATAAAAATTTGGCATATTTTTAGTATTAATTTATTTGTGTCGATGCAATAGAAAAATTTTATCAGCTTATTTACAATAATTATTTTCATTATTTTTTTTTATCATAATTAAAAAGCACTCTATTTTCGTTTGTAATTTTTAAAATTTAATTATTCATAATCGCTAATGCTCATCGAGTATATAATGAATTGAAAAATTGTCATTTTCACTATATACATATAATCAATTTTTTAAAATCAACTTGTGAAAAATAAAAAAATATCCAACTTAAATAAAGTAAGTTTAGTTATATATAAGCCGTAAATATAAAATTGAATATAATAGTAAAATAATATATTAATACAATTTATTTATTTTTTTAAATTAAAATTATTCAATCACTTTATTATATTTTAAATTTTTTTAAAATAATTAATTTCAGATGAAGAGCATATCAATGTTGGTATTAATGATAGTTTTTGGTTTGAGTACACATTTTTGTGTAATTTTATCGCACGATTTCAATGAATTCGACGATCCCAATAATGAACGAAAGTCATGGAGATACGGGAATATCAGGGATACTACATGTGACTATGAAAATCAAGGATGTCACGAAGGAAAATGTTGGACAAAATGTGCAAGTATATTAAGAATGTGGTGCTATTCTAGAAAAGACAGTGGCCCAAACGCAACTACATGTGACCATGATTTAGATTGTAGGGCATGTTGGAAATGTGCAAGTACATGTTTTTGGTTTTAATGATCAATTATCAATGTTGAAATAAATATCAATGGTAATGAGTGAAAATTTTTTACTGTATAAAAATTCCTAATTATTCATGTGTATTTATGTTTATTAATAATGTTTCCATTGATACTGGTAATCACCAAGTAATCCTCCAAAAATGTTATATTAAAATTTACGAAAATATTGTAAACTGTAAAAATAAATTTATATTTATTCAAACATAATTGTTGTTGACTATTTACTGGAAGAGCATTATCTATTATGAATAATTATATTTTGCAAATTACAAATAAAAATATAAAGTGCATTGTATACTTATGATAAAAAAAAAAAAAAATAATGACATAATTGTAAATTTTTGAAATTTAAATGATCATATAATCACTAATGTCCTTCGAGTATATATAATAAATTGAAAAATTATTGACAAAAATAATTATTGTTGATTACCTGATAAAATTTTTCTATTGCATTGACACAAACATAATGAGACATATTTTTTTGTAGAAATTTATTTGTTTTTCAAAAATTTTACTTGTTATTATTTTTTTTATTAATATATATGGGGCATTTTAAATGAGATCAGAAAGCAATGATTTTTATTTAGGTCGATTTTTTACGATATGATAAAAATACCAAAACAAATATCAATTCAATATATTTTTATATTTTTTTATTGATTTATTGTTTTGAATTGTTTTTGAATATTTTATCTTTTATATTAAACGAAATGCAAATTTAATAGAAAGTAACTGAAAAATTAAAATTAAAAATAAGTTATATAAGCTTTTTAAAAATAATTCTATTTATGAGTCATTTTTTATTTCGATAATTGCAGCAAAAACAACAAGATTGTTGAAAATTTTCAGTATCACTATAATTTTCTTTTTCTGAATCACCACAATAATTTACCTGTAATTTTTATATACAAGTGATTCATGAAAAATGAATAATAATTTTTATTTTAAATTTATATATTATTACAGGGGAAAAAAAAAAAAATTCCATACCTCGAGATCTGATTGTATGAAATCATTGCAATGATTCTTTTTGCGCCATTATATTTATCAATATTAAAATATTATATTAACAACAAATTTTTCAACATCATTTAAAGCAAATTGCAATTCAAAGATTTTGCATGCAATAACTTATTACACTTATGAGTTATGACAATCAAATTAATTTGTAAATTAATTGCAGTATACTGAAAAAAATTTAATAACATGTCAATGATCAATCAAAATAAAAATGGAAAAAAAAAAAAAAAAAACATTTTTAATATACTTACAATTTGCTTACATGACAAAATAAATGTTTAAAATAAAAAACTACTTTGTATAAAATGGTATTTTTGATGTTCAATATTGCGGAAATTATCAACTGGTGATACTTCAAAAAAAAATATAAGCTGTACCATATATTACTATATAAAATCGTAATACACAGTGTATGTTCACACGTTGTTACAAGCATACATATATACCTATATCATATAGGTATAGTACTTCTATATATGTATGATATCATATGCAGAAGAGTGCAAATGATAACGCGTTGTCGCGGTCAGATATATGTTTACATGAATCTCATGTTCGCGCATGCCTGCCTCAATGTATACAGATCAAAAACGTTGCCAGGCTGTATCAAACATGTCTATAAATTTGTCATACATATAATTACGGTGTGTATAAAAAAAATAATATCTTGGTTGAATAAAAAGATTATTAACTTTATTATATTAGTCTCCACAATAAGAAGAATACTCCGAGGATATCTCAAGGGTTGATTTACATACGTAAAATAAATTATGTATATATATATATCAGGATACTTGAAATATGAAGTGTAAACTTTGAATAATTAATTTCTTTTGTTTTGCAGGTTGTTGCGCGACACACTTACGTGATACATAATATGAAATTGTTTTAATACAATAATTAGTGAATCAAACAATTATAACAACATTTTAACTATATACGTGTTAACGTATTTTCTTCATTCAAGACATTTTGAAATATATAAATATACGAATTTATGGTAATATCATTTTTTTCTCATATATATTATATGAACAAACAAACTATATGCAAATAAATAATCAATAATGAAAAAGCCTTGAATTCATTAAGGGATTACACGCAATTTTAACTTGACACAACAAAGAATCATATAAAAATATAAAACTTCATTGGACATTTAATGACCAAAAAAATATAAATTGTTTTTTTATACAGTCAACAAAATGATTCTCATCAACGTGGGATTGTTACTTTTCATAGTGACATCAAGTAAATTAATATCTTGTACAGAATTAGATTCAAAAAATTTAAAATATAAACTAGCAAGTAAATTTGGACTCAATGATGTTTCAACAAAAAGTGAAGTAATCAAGAATAAAGATTTATTACAAGCTTGTCTTGATGATTTTGTGACCTCTCACTTGAAGAAACAGCCAAAAATCATTACAGTTATTCTGAATAAACACGTTAAAATGTCAAATATTTACTTGGAAGAAATACAAAAAAGTTACCCAACATTTGTATTTACTGAAGACTACAACGGTCAAAATAATATGAAAAAAACAAGAATGAATATTTTTATTTTATTGAGAAACCATAATGATCTTGATGATTTTCAAATAAAAATTCATCAAATTAGTAGTCGTGGATCGACATATACAGTATTCTTAGTTGATCATTTTAAAAATAAAAAATTATTCATCGAAGAATCAAATTTATTGATTAAATTATTATGGATTAAAAAAATAGCAAATATTGTTATAATTGGTTTTGTTGAAAATTATTATCTAGCAATGAATAGTAATGAATTTAAACCAAATATACTCAGAGAACCAATGGATCCAGTGATTGTTGGCCAATGTCAAAATGGAAAATGGATAATAAATATTACGTTATTTGAACCAATGAAAATGAATAATTGCTCTGTAAATGTTGGCTATTTGAATAATGAACCGTACATGTATGCTGTTAAACAAAAAAATAATAATAAGCTTGAATATAAAGGTATTGATTTATCGATATTACGAGTTGTCGCAAATCATCTAAATTTTACAATTAATTTATCGGAAATCCCAGGCACTGAAAATGATACAAAAACACAAAGAATTGCTAATTCATTTGACAGCAACAGGTCCTATGATATTGTTATTGGTGGTATCACATGGCAACCAACATTTGATATTGATTACACAATTCCGCATGATGTTGCACAATTTGTTTGGCTTGTACCAGTAAAACTTAAGAGGACTAAATCTATAGCATTTCCTGACAAAAAATATCAATGGATATTTTCAATAATTGCTGTTATATTATTTCCAATAATTGTCAAGTTTATAATATTCCATGAAATTTCATCTTTGGAAATGTTTGCTATTTTTCTTGGCATACCATACAATAGAAGACCACTCAGATTTTCATTCATAATATTTCTCATGTTTTGGTTTTTCCTCGGTTTCATGTTAGCACAATTATTATCATCAGCATTACTAAGAACGGTAAGAGATCAATCTTATGATACAAGTCATACAATAAAAGAATTAATAAAATCAGGAATAACGATCGGTGGTTTAAAGGATACAAAAAGTTTATTCATTGGAAATAAAACATTTGAAAATTATAAAGAATTTGAACGTATTGAGTATGAAAAAAAACTCCAATATTTAATTAATGGTCAAGATGGTACAATGGCTTTATTAGTGGTAATGAACGATTTAACAGTCAATATAAAAAATGATCCTGCTTATGTACGTCTATTACCAGATGCTTCAGCAAGTATTCCACTTAGTTTTGCAGTATGGCATGGTTTACCATATGTCAATGAACTCGATATTATTTTACAAAGACTTATAAGAAGTGGTATTATTACACATTTTCGTCAAATTGAAACAAAAAGTCGCGATATTGAATCCAACCCAATTATCTCAATGTCACTTGATTATTCTCAATGTTTTTTAATACTTGGTATTGGTTTTGCAATTAGTTCAATAACTTTAATTTTTGAAATTATAAATTTTCGATTCAAATTAATTGATCGCATTCATAGTGTTTATCTTAAATTTGCTCACCGAGTTTGATTTGTGCTTGAGAAATAATAATAATGATAATAATTTTAAAATCTGTATCATCTTTTTAATGCAAATTTTTCACTGTGATATATTTGAATATGATATGATATGGAGAAGTTATTGTGTGTGATATAAATATTGTTGACCTTGAACAATGCAACTTGATTATTTTCTAGTGTACTGATAAACATATCATAAACATATACTAGTAAATTAAACTGCTCAACTGAATACATAGTGGCATTGGCTTGGTCAGGCATAATTTTTTAAATTACTTATTATCAAATAAATAAATTTGTTCAATTACACTAGCAATTAATTTTTTTTCATAATTTTACTCACAATACTAATAAGACAAATAAGATGTTTAACTATATATATTGCGTGCAAAATTAATTGGCTTGCTATAATTCTATAAACTTATAATTATCGATTGTTGTCAGTTTTTATTAATACGCATACATAAAAGATTGATTAATATTTTGTATCATGAATTTTGAAGCACCATGTGATATAAATTGAATTCAAAACAACATATTTTAACTAGAATTGTATCTAATGTAATTGATGTGTTATAAATGGAATAATAAATAAAAAAAATAAAAATGAAACGAAATATACATATATAGTTAGATTTATCTTTAAATAAGCTATGTGAATCTATGTTGATAAAATCAGAATTTGTACTTCAATAATAATAATAACAAAGTATTGTATAAATTAAAAATTTGGAGTAAACTATTTTTGATTTTAACTTTTGTTGAAATACAAATCTGACTTTCACCAGTACAAATTAGCTCACTCAATTATCGTCAAGAATAAAAAAAGGTAATTAAAAATATTTATTTTTCACACAATCATGTTTTTTTTTCATGCTTGACTCGAAGCACTAACATATGGTGCCTCTTGATCAATAATGAATGAACTCAAGGTCACCCAGTTTTAATAATCTAACAAAACAATCATAAAAAAATAAAATTTCATTGTCAAGCCAATTTTTTTTTTTATTTACGCTATCAATTAGTTTTTGCATAACTTTATTGAATGAAAAGTAAAACAATCACATATTACTGTTATACAATGTTTGATAACAATTTGACTCTTACGCATCAATAAAAAATTGCAATTTAAAAAAAAATACTATAATTATTATTATGTAATATTTAATCTGATAATTTGACTTTATTTATCGATATTAAAATACCATTAAAAAATTTATTCAGCAACATAGCTTTTTTTTTTTTTTTTTGCCAATTCAATATTTAGAATTTTATAAAATATTTTTCGATTATTAATTATAAATTTTTTATATCGTAACGAAAATAATATTTTTTCATTTCTATTTTTTTTTTTATATATAATAAAACATTGGAAAAAAAAATAAAAATTTCAGATTTTTCTCCGGTGAATCATCAAATATTATTTGACTATACTATACCTGGATTCATTGTAATTGATTGCGTGAACTTGAATCGTCGAGGTCTATACTCTATATCAACTCCAAGGTTTTTATATATATAAAATATATTTTTAGATAACAATATTCTAAATATTCCAACGTGGAATAGAAATAAAAATAAACTTAAAACTAATGATAATTATCAAAACGAAAATAATAAAAAAAAAATAAAAACCATCGACAGGTGATTAATATTTTTCAATAGTTTGATAACAAAAAATGTGTTAAATTAATTTTTTTTCAATATATATGTATATATATATATATAGGTATATTTTTTTTTCTTTATTTCAGATAACAGTATTCTAAATACTCCATCGTGGCATATGAAATAAGAATTATTAGTCGTATTAAATTATTAAAAAACCTTCACCAGAAAATTAATATTTTTTTTTTATTAAAAATTTATATATACATATCATATAATTATAATTGACAAAACGGCAAATTATTATTACTATTATTATTATTATTATTGTTGTTGTTGTTATTATTATTATCATACGTTTACATTTTAATGTTATATATATAATAAAGATTCTGCGGAAAAAGGGTAGTAAATACAAGAACTATATATATGCTGATTAAAATTGTTAATTAATATAAAAAATTTTCATCGTAATTTTATTTTTTATTAGTTTATATATTTTGTTATAATGAAAAACAATAATAATTGAGAAATATTATTACGTCGTTCAGCTCAATTAAAATTTAAAAACTTCAAACAACCTTCCCAACTATTAATTTTTTTTCTTGAACTTATTCGTTAATTTGTATTTTAATTATTTTCAATTTAAAAAAAAAAATATTTTTTCTATAATATTACAATTTTAATTGCCAAAAAAAGTTCAGTGATTTTTTATTTATGTTTAAAATTAACAATATTTGATATTTCAAAGGAAAATACAGTAGTTGTTTATTTCAAACAAGTCAAAAAATAAGATAAATACAAGAAATAAATTTAATTTTTTAATCAGCTTATAATAGTTATACCCATCGTATGAAACTATAACAGACATACAATTACAATTAATTGAATATATATTCAACAACAATTATGTTTGAATAATAAATTTATTATTTATTTTTACAGTTTACAATATTTTTTAAAGCTTTAATTTAACATTTTTGGAAGATTATTTGCTGATTACCAACATCAATTGAAACATCATTAATAAACATTTGAATTTTTATGAATATTCTTTTTATTAAATTGTAATTTTATCTGACGGTATTCTTATCTACTATCCTTTTTCCGCAAAATACTTAAAATATGTGACATTAAAAGTATAATAATAATAATAATATATTGTTAGTCTCATTTTATTTGCGTCGATGCAATAGAAAAATTTTATCAGCTTATTAACAATAATTATTTTCATTATTTTTTTTTTATCATCATTAAAAAGCACTCTATTTTTATTCGTAATTTGCAAAATTTAATTATTCATTATCGCTAATGTTCTTCGAGTATATAATGAATTGAAAAATTTTCATTTTCACTATATATATAATTAATTTTCCGAATCAACTTGTGAAAAATAAAAAAATATCCAACTTAAATAATGTAAGTTTAATATTTATTATTTATTTATTTCTGTGATTATTCGTTACTAGCGAATTTTGACACATCTTTTACATATATAACTTAAATCTACTTCTCATTCTTTTCATTCTTTACCATACATCTTTACATTTTATCCACTCTGTACATTTGCATACCATTTTCCTCTTTTATCCTTTATTATCATTTATTTATTTCCTTCATTTACTTTTAAACATTGCTATTATTTTTTCTATCTCTCTTTCTCTTGCTTATTTTTTCTTCCTTCTCCTTTACCTTTTAACAGAAAAAAACATAACAAACAAACACAATATACATATTAATAAACAATTGAACAGGTATACATTAACTTTTTTTTAACATTACATATTTTTCTTCATTTTACATTTTTTTTTATCAACTTTCATTTAACCTATCTCACGTCTTGTCATTTCATGTCATATTTTAGGTATTCCCCTCTTTCCCCTACAATACTCTCCTTCTTTTCCCACTTTTATTTATTCACTCCACTTTTTCTTTTCCAGCGTTCCCGTCCTCTCATTCCAGTTCCATTCCTCTCTTCCAATCAGTAGTTTCTGATACTTTGCATGTGCTGTTTTCCCTCTCTTGGTTTCCTCTCTTGCTTTATCTCTAAGCCATTTTTGTACCCCTTTTTCTCTGTCTGTCATATCGTCGTCAATCCACATATCTGATCCTTTTAACTCTCCTTTGGCTATCATTATCATTCTTTTATCTTCCCATGACAATAGCTTTACTTTTATTTCATTTTCTTTAACTATTTCAATTTCCTTGACTTGAATTTTACTTTTTAGGTACTTCTCCAATTCTTTTTCTATATTTTCTTTTGTGTTCCATGTTTCTGGAATGCACCCTGTTATACATATATTACATTTTCTTTCTTTCCTTCTTTTCCATTCTTCTCTCATTTGTTCTTCTGTTAATGCTTGAGGTTTACATTCATCATTGTTCATTTTATACGCCTCATCATTAATTTCTTTTTCTTCTTTTTTCACCACTTTCTTTACTTCTTTTTTAACCACTTTCTTTTCTTTTTCTTGACTTTCCTCCTCACTACTTAATTCTTCTTCTTCTTCTTCTTCTTCTTCTTCTTCTTCATCTTCATCAATTTCGTTTTCTGTGGTCTCTGTTTCATCATTTTCTGAGGACGTTGTATTATCTTCTCCTGCTATTAGTGCTTCATTTATACTGTCTTTTATTACTTTCACCATTCTTTCTTCTTTTTTCATTTTTCTTTCTTCTTCTTCTTTTGACAGTATCCTGCTTCTATTGCTTTCTTTTGCTGCTTTGCATTCTTCTTTAATTCTTATCATTGCTTCTTCTACTAGTTTTGTGATGTTAGACATTGCTTCTTTGATCATTTTTCTATTCTCTTCTTTTTCATTTTTCATTTCTTTTTTCCAGTCTTCTCTTTCCTTTATAAGGTCATTTTTAATTTTTTCATTTTCTTTCATTATCTTTTCCAGTGTTTTATTTAATTTCATTATTTCTATCTTTTTTGAAACCCCGGCTTTTTCTTCTTTACCATCTGGTGTTTCCTTGCTTCCATCTTGTTTTCTTGTCTTTTTCTCTGTTTTGTCCTCTCTCTCTTCAACTTTTTTTTCCGGTGATCCCGGTTTTTTTTCTAACCTCTTTTTATCTTCCATTTCTTTGACTTCTCGTTGCACTACTATTATTGCACTATTCTTTCAGTTTATTAGTTCCCCTTGTTCATCTTCTTTTCCTTTTTCATTTGTGCACTTTTTAGTAGTTTCCACCTTCTTTTTCCTTTTTTATTTTCCTCACAAAACTAGACCCTTCGGACCACACTTCTTTACACTTACATTGCTCTACAGCGCCTCTCTAATGTAAGTTTAATAATATAATCTATATTATAAGTATTTAATCATTTTATTATATTTTTAATTTTTTAAAAATAATTAATTTCAGATGAGAAACATATTAATATTCGTAATAATAATAATTTTTGGTTTGAGTAAACTTTTTTGTGTAAATTCATACCCCCTTGATAAATACGATGAATTCGATAAAAGTTGGGGCACTTTCTGGCGTCGTAAATGTCCCATAGATTATGGATGTAAAAAAAATAAATGCTGGTCAAAATGTGCAGATTCTTTAGAAATGTGGTGCTATACTAAAAAAGACGATGGCCCAAACGCAACTGCATGTGTCGCCGATGATGATTGCCATGAATGTTGGAAATGTGCGGGTATATGTTTTTGGTTTTAATGATTAATTATCAATGTTCAAATCAATATCAACGGTAATAAGTAAAAAGTTTTTATTATATAGAATCATAATATGAAATTGTAAAAAGTAAAGGTCTCTTTGTTATTATTATTATACTTTTAATGCGTAATAATGACTTATAAATATTCTGCGGAAAAAGGGTAGTAAATAAGAATAATACCATCAGATAAAATGACAATTTCCTTATCATGATATTTATAAAATATACATATTGGTTAATTAATATATTTCGATTGTTAATTAATTCCAAAAATGTTATATATTAAAATTTAAAAAATAAATAATAAATTTATTATTCAAACATAATTGTTGTTGAATATATATTCAATTAATTGTAATTGTATGTCTGTTATAGTTTCATACGATGGGTATAACTATTATAAGCTGATTAAAAAATTAAATTTATTTCTTGTATTTATCTTATTTTTTGATTTGTTTGAAATAAACAACTATACTGTATTTTCCTTTGGAATATCAAATATTGTTTATTGTTTATTTTAATATTTGATATTCCAAAGGAAAATACAGTATAGTTGTTACTTTTAAATATGAATAAAAAAACACTGAACTTTTTTTGGCAAATTAAAATTCTAATATTATATAAAATTAATATTTTTTTTTTTAAACCCAAAAAAAATAGAAATAAGATTTAACGAATATATATAAGAAAAAAAATTAATTATAGTAATTTCATCAAAAAAAATACATCAAACTCAGATGGGAAAGAGTTGAAGGTTGCCTGCTTCGCAATATATATTTTAAACCTTAATATATATATTATATGAAAAACGAAAAAAAAAAAAAAAAACACCTGTCTGTTTATATATATATAAGTATACTTATATACATATACCTATATAGTTAGATTTATTTTTAAATAATCCACGCGAATCTATGTTGATAAAATCAGAATTTGTATACTTCAATGATAATAATAACAAAGTATTGTATAAATAAAAAATTTGGAGTAAACTATTTTTTTTTTCAACTTTTGTTGAAATACAAATCTGGCTTTTACCAGTACAAGTTAGCTCACTCAATTATCGTCAAGAATAAAAAAAAGTTATTTAAAAAAATTTATTTCTCACAAATGATTACAATCATGTTGTTTTTTCATGCTAGACATACGGTGCCTCTTGATCAATAATGAATGAGCCTTGAACTCAACACAGCTGGTTACCCAGTTTTAATAATCTAACAAAACAATCACAAAAAAATAAAATTTCACTGTCAAGCCAATTTTTTTTTATTTACGCTATATTGATTAGTTTTGCATAACTTTATTGGATTAAAAGTAAAACAATCACATATTACTGTTGTACAATGTTTGATAACAATTTGACTCTATTACATCAATAAAAAGTTTCAATTTAAAAAAAATTACTATAGATAATAAATATTTATCTGTATAGGTATATAATTGTAAATTACCTGTTTGTTATTTATCGCCATTTAATCTTTATTTTCACATGATATTATTGCTTGTTTATCACATCATCAACAAACCAAGTATCTACTGTTGACACATCCAATAGACATATATCCAACAAAATCCGACTACAATTGACAAAATGATTCTCATTATTAACACGGTATTATTACTTTTACAGCTGTTGATTTATCAGAGATGGAAGGATCCAAAAGTATCATGGAAAATAGCAAGAACGTCAAGTACAATAGAACTCTGAATAATAATATAATTATAAATTATTTTAAATTTCCGAAAAAATTTGTTCGATTAATCGATGGACATTTATGTTTTCATTAAATTATTTTTATTATAAAATATTAAGTCTGATAATTTGACTTTATTTATCGATATCAAAATACCATTGAAAAATTAATTCAGCAGCATGATAATTTTATTTTATTTTTATTTTTTTGCAAATTCAATGTTTAGGATTGTATAAAATATTTTTCGATTGTTAAAACGTAAAGAAAATAATTGTTTTTTGTTTCAATTTTTTTTTTTTTTATATTTTAACATTAAAAAAAAAATAAAAAATCAACGATTTTGTTTAAATACAGCAACGTACTAGATAAGAGCTTTTTTTTTAATACTTGACATGTGCAATAAAGACGTCCGAGTTTTCTCCGGCGAATCATCAGATATTATTTGATTATACTATTATTTCTGCAGTCATTGTACTTGATTGTAAACTTGAATCATCGAGGTCTACGTTAAATCAACTCCACTGCTTATATATATTTTATATATATATATATATATTTTTTTTAGATAACAATATCCTAAATGTTCCAACATGGCATAGGAATAAAAATTAACATGAAATGAATAATAATTGTCGAAACAAAACTAGCAATAATTATTTTTGTCAACAACTTTTCAATTCATTATATATACTCGAAGGACATTAGCGATTATGACCAATTAAATTTCAAAAATTTACAATTATTTTCATTACAAGTACAATTAATTGAATATATTAAACAACAATATGTTTGAATAAATATAAATTTATTTTTACAGTTTACAATATTTTCGTAAATTTTAATATAACATTTTTGGAAGATTACTTGCTGATTAACAGCATCAATTGAAACATCATTAATAAACAATTTGAATATTAATTAAACAATATATTTTATAAATATCCTATGATAATTGAATCGTAATTTTATCTGATGGTGTTATTATTATTTACTATATTATACTCTTTTTTCGCAGAATATTTATAAGTTATTGTTATAAATTAAAAGTATAATAATAATAATAATAATAAGAAAAATTTCACCATTTCATTTCATCATTTCAAATTTCATTTTATTTCTATTATTAATATATGCAGATATATATGGGGCATTCTATATAAAATGAGAAAGCAATGATTATTACTTAGGTCGATTTTTTACGATATGATAAAAATACCAAAACAAATTTCTATTGAAAATATTTTTTTTTATACATTTATATTTCCATTGATTTATTGCTTTGAATTGTTTTCGAATAATAATAAAATTACAATTTAATTATCAGGATCTTTATATAAAATTTAAATTGTTTATTAAAGATGTTTCAATCGATGCTGGTAATTAGCAAGTAATCTTCCAAAAATGTTATATTAAAATTTACGAAAATATTGTAAACTGTAAAAATAAATAATAAATTTATTATTCAAACATAATTATTCTTGATTATTCACTCGAAGAATATGATCTATTATAATTGTGAATAATTAAATTTTTGAAATTACGAATAAACATAAAGTGCCTTGTATAATTATGATAAAAAAAAAAATAATAAAAATAATTCTAAATTTTCAAAATTTAATTGGTCATAATTACTAATGTTCTTCGAGTATACATAATGAATTGAAAAAATTATTATCAAAAATAATTTATTTTTCATTTTTATTTATTAATATTTATAATAAGACCAATAGCTCATTCAAGGTTAAAATAATTAGGACAAAAATAATTATTATTTATTATCTGATAAAATTTTTCTATTGCATCGACACAAACAAAATAAGACACATTTTTTTGTAGAAATTTTTTTGTTATTTAAAAATTTTATATATTATATTATTCCTATTACTCCTATTATGGGGTATTTTATATAAAATCAGAGAGCAATGATTATTAATTTATTAATTAATAACTTATATTTATATTTATTATTCAAAATGAAGATTAGAAATGAAAAACATTTTTTTTTTTATGAAAACTGAACGTATCTCATGGTGTTTAATTTATTACTTAATTATTTATAAATAATGTAATTAATATTGAAGAATGAAACAATAGATATTATTTGCCACGTGTTAATTTATAATAAAAAAATTTGACCAATGAAAATAACCATTGCTCTAGCTGGAGTATTGAAAACTTCTAATTTTCAACGGGTAACGCAGGCCACACGACCAGCTCTTTTTTTTTTTTTCTTGATTAATTAAAAAAAATAAATTTGATAAAAATTATTTATATTTTTGTCAAGGCTATTGTTAAAATTTAAACTACAAATACAAAAAAACATTATTATTTTTATGACAATGCAAGTCAATAAAAAAAAATACTACTTGAAATATAAAAATTAAAAAATATAATATTATAAAATTATTGATATACATGCAATGCAATTTTTATCATTGCATAATTTTATGTTTATCCAAATGTCCTTGATATTTAAAAAAAGTTTGTTTAAATATTAGTTAATTCCTTATTTTTTCAACTAAAAAATTTTTGCTGTTTCCTTCGCATATTTCTAAAGATAACAAACAATATCACGCAGTAATAAAAAATTTAACGTGCCTGGTAAAGAAAAAATAAATAAATAAAAACAGGTGTATACTGCGATTTACAAATAGCTGACACAAAAAATCTTCAGGATTGAAAAAAAAAAAAAAAAAAAAATCATGAAGTTAATTATTTGTCTTATTATGTTTTGTTTAATTACCAAAATAGTGAAGTGTCAAGAACAGCCTTCTACCGAGTGAGTACAGACTTTTTTCATGTATACAAAAAAAAAATGTAATTAAAAGAAAAAACAAAAATGAATATTTTAAAAAATTCAATTCAATTAATTTTAGAGCAAGTAAATTTATATTTCAACCATCATTGGAACAAAGATCATTATTTCAAACTGCCATAAACTGGTGGAAAAGTAAAAAAATGATTAAAAAAATAACAATCGAAATGTCTTGTCATTTTTATCAAATGAAAACAGTAAAAATATTGCTGCAAGATGAAACTCCTCAATGTATAAAAAATAAAGAAATACCTGATAAATTGATAAAACAATTACCTGAAGTAATTTATGCAATTGGTGAACAAACAATGGAATTTTTAATAAAAATAAAATCTGCATTTCCATTATTCCATGATAAGCATCCAACGATAAATGATTTTATTGAAAATATAATTTATTCAGATGTCGGTTTAATCAATAAATCAAAAACCATCAAGGCCGTCTATGATAGTATCAATGAAAAATATCCTGATAGTATGAATGATTATAAATTTTTATTTATTCAAGCTTGCCAGTATTGTTCCGAGGCAGATATTATATTAATATGGCAAAAATTAACAGACGAAGAAAAAAATGAAATTGAAAATACTGATGCTGATATATCAACCAATAATTTTATAATAACTGGTTTTAATAGATGCAAAAATTCAATAGTTTTATACTGGGGAGTTCATTTGAATTATTTTCAATCAAAAGATCCTCTTCATAGAAGCTCCATTGATGTGGCAAGAGATATTTTTTTTAAATATTCTAACTATATGTTTTCACAAAAAGACATTGAAACTTTTAAATTTTTTTTTAATCTATTATATCATCAAGCAGAAGAAAAGGATAATTTTTTTTTGAATGAATTGATTGACATTAAATCAGAATTTATGAGCTTTCCAGATAACATTGATAATTGGATATTTATGATGCAACAATTATCAGATGAAGCACGAATACGTTATTTGAAAAAAGTTGATATTGGAACATTGATAGAATATTTATTTAGATCTTGGCCATGGCGATTTTTGTATATTGAAATTATTAACTTGGCTATAAAGCATCATGATGAAATTCCAAGGTCAGAGTATGAAGTATTTTTGGAGTTATTCTTAACATGTTGGTGAGTGTTTATAATGATCCTAGAGACATCAAGTACTTGAGTTGTTGGATTGTTACACAATTTTGGAGAACTTATCAACATAATTTTTTTGATGGTATTATTGAACTATTTTGGAAACAACCATATGATGTTTCAAGTAAAATTCAAGTCATAACTGTTCTTAAGATATATTATCGTTTTGAAGAAATTAAACCAGATGAATTGCGAATTCAAATAATTGAAAGAATGATGAGATATCGTCTGTATTTTTGTGATACTAATCAATGGGATTTATTTTATCAAATTTATAAATATATTTTAGAAGAAGAAGAAGATAAATATAATTATTTAGCTGAAATTGATATGCACACGGTTTGTGAATATTTTATAGAAAAAGGTGGTCGATATAATATAATTGATGAACTTCTTGATGCAAAAAATAATAATGATGAAATACAAAAAGCACAATTTAAATTATCAATCAATTGCCCAATAATTATGGGAAAAATTATGGCAAATGCAAAAGATAACAGTGATTTGAAGAATAAATTAAATTTATTTTTTAAATGGTTTGAATTTTCAAAATCTGAAAGAATTCAATTGTTAAAATGTATACCGAATACACAGCTTTCTCGTCGTGATAATAATGAATGGTTTAAAACCTACAATTGTTTGGAAAAAACTGCACGTCCATTTATTGTTGCAAAAAAAACAAGTATTACTTGAAAATATTTTTAAACAAGTTTAAATATCTATTATTCGTTTTTAATTATTATTTATGTATCTTGATGAAAATTATTTTTAAAATTATTAAAATAAGTTAACAATAATATTTTTAAAGAATAAAAAAACAATGTAAAAATATTACACAATTATTTAATTTATAAAAAAATATTTTTCATTTAAACTTACATATTGAAATAGAAAAAAATAATTTTTATGTTCTATTTTTTATGCTTTTAAATATTTTTTTAGAGATAAAATTTGATAATAGAAACCTTGATTTGTTATTTCCTTGAAAATAGAAAAAAAAAAACAAAATAAAAATAAATATAAATAATTTTATATTTAATTTTATGGTTGTTTAAATTACAGAGTAATAATGTTAAAATAAAATTTTACTTGAAAATGTATTTTTGTTGTTCATGATAAATATCTTTTTTTCTTTTATTTCTAGACAATTTTTGTATAAATTATTGAGTTTAAATAAAAGCCCAATAAAATTACATTCAAATAAAATATTAAACAATTCATATAATGTTAAATTTTTTGTTTTTATTGTTTCAATTTATTTATTTACATCTAAAAATCATATGTTGCAATTTATTTATTATTTTTTTTCTTCTTTTATTTATTCATATAATAAATGTATACATTAAAATTACGTGTACAGCCGACAGAGAATAAAACAATGAATAAATTGTAAAAAAAAAAAAAAAATCAAATGTTTTATTATAATATGTTCCAACTTCTATAAATGCATGAAAATAATTAATCTCATTTATTTAATATTTTTTATTGTTATTAATTATTACTTGGTTTATTTTAATTTTTTTGATATCAATACTATTGGATTACAATTAATTATTCGAGACATATACGCAAGGAAGATATGCAAATGGGAAGTAACGTACAAGCAGTCTCGATAATATCCAACAATAATTTTTTTTCTATTATTTTTACATGAGGACTAGTTTTATTTATTTTTTATTTGCTTATTAATTTTTTTTTTCTTTTTTTTTTTTGTTAATGACTTGCATACATGTATAATATATATTGTCTTTAAAAGGGGTCCATTTAATTATTATTATTATTTTCATTGACACCTTAATATTACAAACTACTTTTTTCATGACTTCAATGAAAAAAAAAAATAAAAAATAATCTAAATAATTATTTTATTTTTCTTTTTAAAATCTTCAAATTCAAATATCAATAAATCTATAAAAACAATGAACACTTGATTTTAATTAATTTAGTAAATTTATGCCTTTTTTTTTTTTCATTTTTAATAGACAATAAGTATATTTTAATTTAAAGAAAAAAAAAAATATATATTTCCTTATTGCCATTGGAAATTAACTAACAATTATTAATCCTCTATTTTTTGTTTTTTAAATTTTTTTTTCAAGAGATAATTTGTCTATTTAAAAAAATTGTTTTTATTTTTATTATTAATTATATTTTAATGATCAAAATTCAACTACAAGTTTTTTAATTATTATTTTTATTATTGATAATTATTTTTTTCTATCGTAAGACGATAAGTTAATTATTGAGCTCAAGTTAATATATTTAAAATTAAAAATTAAGAAAAAAAAAAACAAAAAAAAATTTTTGTCGGATTGCTTTGAAGATTGAACGTGCCGTTAAGCTTGATAGGCTTATACTGGCACTTGCCAAATTATTGAAACTTGTATATACAGTAACCAAAGCCCTACACCTCGACATGTGATAAATAATAATCTGTCATTTTATTTAGATCGCTACATAGAGCAGTGATAAAAACAAGATCACGTCAAACATTTTTTTCAAGTATACATTAATTTATTTAATATACAGATTATTATTATGGCTTAAGGCTTTGTATAGTATTGTTCTTCTTACCATATTTTTATAATAATAATAATAATGATAAACTTAAAATTGTAAATATAATTAAAACAAAATTTAGGAGGTTCTTGCTTTGATTGCATTGCAAATATCAATCCAAGGATGTCCATAATATTTGCATATATCACAACTTGTTGATGTATCACTTGTATGATTATTAAAAATTTTATTCGGTGATGATGAATCTTTATTTTTTTTAATTCTACCCAATGACACTGCTGATGTTGATGATGCTATTGATGATGATGCTGTTGTTGTTGATAAATGTAAAAAATCAATTGAATTTGGTAGAGATGCTGGTGCACGTTGTTTACGTGGTAATGTTGATGAATTATATGAACTTATTGATGGCACAATTGTGGGTGAACGTCCACCTGACATTAATGATATTTGTGGTATTATTATTTGTTGAGTTGGTGATGTGGATTGACGCAAACACCGTAAAAGGTTGAGTCAATCATTAATTAAACCTTGTGATACAACAACAAGCTGATCTTTTAATAGACGAAATGATGGTCTTATTTCAGGAGAATGTGCCCAACATTTTCTCATTACCTTTAATAAAAAAATACATATATATATTAATAATGATTGTAAATTAAATGAAAAAATATTTATAAAATTTAATTAATTTACCTCATAAACTTCTTTAAAGCATGCTTTTGGTTTTTCAAGTATAATACCACGTTGTACTCTTTCAACAACTTCAGTATTCTTCAATCTACCATATGGCATTTTACCACATGTCCATATTTCCCACATAAGTACACCCATTGCCCATACATCTGATTTTGAACTAAATCTTGTATAATTTAATACTTCTGGTGGTGCCCATTTTATTGGAAATTTAGTACCACCACTACTTGTATATTGATCATCAAGTACATATCTTGCTAAACCAAAATCAGCAACTTTAACAACATTTTCAGAACCAACAAGACAATTACGTGCAGCAAGATCTCTATGTATATAATTATGTCGTTCAAGATATGCCATTCCTTTGCATACTTGTATACACATATCAAGTAAAAGACCAACATTTGTTGCTAATGATGCTTCATGACGACGTAAATAATTTAATAATGAACCATGACGCATATATTCAGTTACAATATAAATTGGACGATCTTTACTACATACACCATATAGCTGGACTAGATTTTGATGTTGTAATTTTGTCATAACTTTAGCTTCTTCAATAAAATCATCTTCAGACATTGTTCCTTCTTTCATCATTTTAACAGCAACGTCAATTGAACCACGCCATTTACCACGTCTAACAACACCAAATTGACCAGATCCTAATTCTTCAAGTAAATGAAGTTCAGCTGGATCAATTTCCCATTTATCTATAATTATAATAATACATTTATTTAATATATACCTATATTTTTTTTTATAAATAATAATATTTATTATTTTACCATGACTAAGACCAGCTGTTGGTGGTACTGGACGATCACAAGGACTTGTTTTTAAACGACTTGCTAAACCTCCACTATTATGACGATGATAATTAACCAAATCTGGTATTGAATCACAACAATGTTTTTCTGATAAATAAAATTCACCACGTGAATTTTGTTTTATGTGATAATGTTTAACATGAGGATGTGGTCTGAAAAATATTATAATAATAAATAATAATTTTAATTATATCAAGTAAATTTTTAACAAAAAAAAAAAAAAACAATTAAAAAAATGTATTTTAGTGTGCTAGTTTTTTTATTTATCAAAAAAAGTAAATAAAAAGGTAAATGTACATTTTTTTTGTTATTTACTTTTTTTCAAGTTAGTTGAACGAAGGTACTTACACTTTTGTGTAGAGTGAAAGAGTATAGAGTCCCTTGGTTGATGAGTTACGAACGACAAAACATCCCTCTTTGTCTTCTTGCTTGAGTAGCGATTCAGCACGTTGCCTCGACATGTCGCCCACGTACCATCTGGAATGAAATCATCATCTCTTATATTGCCTTCCTCATTACCTTCTGGCTTTTTAAATTTTTTTTTTTCTTTTTTTTCAATGTTTTATTATTTTTTTTTTTATATTTCTAACCAAGCAACCTACACTTTGATTTCTATTCTTTAATGATGAAAATTTAGGTCATAGAAATTTTAGTGTTTTTTTTACTTTTTTTTTTTTTTCATCCATTATATATCTATTATGTATTTATTTTTTATTAAAATATATCCTTGAAATTTTATTGAATTTTTGTAAAATAAAATGATGATGTTGAAGTTAAAATGTATATGATCTCATGCCAAATGATGTAGCTTGAGAGTTTTTTTTTGAAATATGATAAATAAAGTATTGACAGGTTGATGGTTTATATCGAGATTTGTTATGAAACTGGCACGGATATTTGGATGATAAAATAAAACATGTACAAGGATAAAAAATTCTGTATTCGAGTTAAAAACTCACTCAAGAAAATTTAAATTTATTGAATAAAAACATTTGATTCAATCAATAGAGCTTTGATATGAGTAACAAAAATTGACTTGACTTGTAGTATAGATTTTTTTTTTTTTTTACTGCAATAATATAAAAATACTTACTCGTATTTTTGAAGACCCAAAAGTTCTTTTTCTTTGACATAGTTACTGGGAATGTATCCAATTGATCTGAAAATAATAATTCAAATTAAATAAATTAATAAAATATCTTAGTTAATAATTTCCTCACGGAAAAAAAAAAAAAAAAAACATCATTTAGCAGGTGTTGGTATAAAAAGCCATATTTAAAATTAAAATGAATAATTATAAAAATAATATACAAGCATAGTTTAACATGTCGACATAATGATGATTATGATGATTTAAAATTTGTCGAAAAATAATTATGACAAGAGTATGATCAGCACGATAAATAAATAAATATTCCATTTAAAAATTTATTTATTTTTTTTTTTTTGCAAATTTACTATTATCCATATATCTTGGATAAATTGAAAATTAATTTATTTAAAAATTAATTAATTCATCATCGTGCTGTAATGACTCGCTGTTATTATTATTTCAAATTTAATTTTTATTAATATTTTCATCTTTTAAATGTATTTTATTAAATGTTTATTTATTTTATTTATTCAAATAATTTTGATAAACTTGTAATTGATTTATTTCTCAACTAGTTGATATTTTTGTTGTGGAATATTTTTTTGATTGAAATTAATTGAAATTAGATAAATTGTATTTTTTATAATATTTTTTTTTTACCCATGACCATCCTTGACTTTCCACCAATGCTCCTGTGAATCATCAAGCACCTCATACTCAGCACCCTGAAAATATAAAAATACAAAAACTATCAAAAAACCTTAAATTATTAAAATTATAATAAATTTTCTTTAATTTTTTTTTTTTTTGGCATCTAGCTCTTCTTCTCTACTTTTTTATTCCTATTATATCTTCTTTTGTCGTAGAGCTGCAATTGGTTCCCAAAACACGTACAAAGATATCTCTGTCTTGGTATGTTCCTATAAGCCTATTTACCTTCTCTAGCGACAAGTCACCACCCTCAATTGCACGGAATGGATACAGTGCCACAACTGTTTTCGTCCTCAGCATCAATTTTTCCTGTAATTATAAAATACATTTACATTATTTCATCTTTATCAATAAAATATCTCATGTCAATTACAATCGTAATACTCTTTAATAATTCAACTGTATAAATATTTGTATTTTAAATTCCATTTTAATAAATTTAAAACAAACATTAAAATACAGTCGAATCATTTGAACAATAATATTGCAATTATTTAATTTTATAATTTTTTAATATAAAAAACTTTTTACCTTGGCTTTGGAGGAGGGTGTACCCGGTGTTCCACCAGGCATTATTTGCGTCGTGGGCGTTCCTGTAACAATTCAAGTAAAAAAAAAAAACAACATTAAAATTTTCTTCTAAGATAAATGTTAAATTTTTTTTTTTGAATTTTCATGTCTACTTGAACATTAATATAGTCACAAGTAAAAAAAATAAAAAACAAAGTGTTGAGTAAAGATGTGGAAAATGAAAGTGCCCTCGGAAAAGTATAAAATAATAATGATAATAATAAAAAGCACAAGGGATACTAGTAACGGAAATTTAAAGAAAACGGAAGCGTTGAAAGTAGCTTTTTCTTTCATGTTAAATTTTGTTTTTTTTTTTTTGTTCTATTGTGAATGAATAATAATCAAGTTCGCAAGTGAATATACAAAGAGAATTATCTGTTAAATCCCAATGAGATAAAAAAGAAAAGTAAATAATACTTTGTGAATTGACATAAAGAAAGATATTGAAATAAAAATAAATAAAAACTGGGTAACGAGATCATTACACTGTTCTTTTGTGTGTTCAATGTAATTATTATTTTTCACTGTGACACATTGAAAGTATATAGTTTTTTCTTTTGTTATACCTTGCGCCCCGATGACAATTTTGTCTTTGAATGATCACTAATTTTTCACATGTTTTAAAAAATTTATGAGTACAAACTGAGGGATGTTTGGATATTATTTTTTTAAGAGTTAATAAAAAAAAAAAAAAATTAATGGCAACTATATAAATGCCGGTTCATGAACGCGCTATGAGTATACTGAGCTACCGACGCGACGGGAACGATACGTTGCGTGGGCCAAGTCTCCACCCTGTCTAGACAAAATCAATGCGACTTTACCCCTCCCGAATAGCCCCCTCGCCAATGGCACTGACTCTTCTCTTCTTTTTTTTTACATTGTGCTTATTAAATGATTTTTTTCAACATCATAAATTAGCAATTTAAAAAAATTAAAAATTATAATTTTTAAAATTTATTAATAAAAAAAAATTATTTGACGACTGAACAATATTTTTAATATTGAGCTTTAAATTGTTTACTTAAAATATTGATTGACATTAATATATCATTGTATTAAAAATACAAAAATTAATTGTCAAAAAAAGACTTTTTGAGGTATCAACAAACTTGTTTTGCCACAATGTTTATTTTTTTTTTTTGTATTTTTACATTGTTTAAACAACAAAAAAAAAAACAATAAATAAAATTAAAAGAGGTAAAACAGGTGTATCTCCATGCGGACTTGCGCACTTCTTTACCTTTATTTTTTTTTTATATTTACATGCAAAAAAAAAAGCAAGCATATGACCAATGGACATACGACTTTTTACTGTTAATAATACTTTTATTGACTTTTAACACATGTGACATACGCCTTTATTGCTATTAATAAATTTTAAATAACTGACAATTTTGCAGAGGGTTAAACAAGTCATTTGCCAAAATAATTTTTAAACAAACATTTTTTTACTTTTCAAAAAAAAAAAAAAAATCAATAAATAAATTAAATTTAAAAAAAAAAGGCACTTACGCTTCTTTACCTCTAATACAATGCGATATTGTAAATATATATAATAAACACCTTGAATAATTTAAAAATGTATTTTATTTATTTATTTATTTTTTTTCACATGCATTTATTATTGCACTTGATTGTTTCATCAAGGACAACCTCATTTAATTTATCATAATAATAGTAATTATTATTTTTTCATTTATCTATTGCCCTGAAATTATTAGATAATAATAAAAAGAAAAATAAATATTCTAAAAGATGGCACTTGTGCTTTTTTTACTTTTGATGCAATCGTGTTGAAATATTTAAATGAAGAGCATCTCAATTCAACTGATGAAGCTTAGATTCTCTATAATTATTTCAACTCAAAGACAATTTTCAAATTGCAGTAATGATAATAATCTCACCTTGTGCCTAAATTAAATTGATACGAGAGCATATATGTTCATTGGTATACACACTGAACACCGGGGTGTTTCAGATTGTGGAATTTCATTCAATTTCCTTATTAATGCACATGCATGAACATGTTCTACGTATTGCATATTTGATTGATCATAAAGGATTACGAGTAATTAGTCTTTACCAGAAAAATAAAAAACAAAAAACTTTGTTACAGCTGCTCTAACAAATATAATCAATCACCACAGAATCTATCAATATTTGAAGACTAAAAAAAAAAAAAACAAAATTAAACTAACAACTAAAAACTTTGCATTTTAATTAAATTTATATTATCATAATTAAAAATGGATTTGAAAAATTTTTTTCTTTACATTTTACATCAATCAGGATGTGTTTTTTCTTTCAAAAAATAATAATTATCTATCAGTCAATCAACTTGTGAAAGACCTTTTGTTGTCATATATGATATAATAAAATTGTTTAGATATTTATTTTTAATTTCAAATAATAAACAAGCAAAAATTCATGCCAAGAGATAACATACATCAGGTCTAATTACATTTTATAAGCTGAAGCGTGGTTGAAGGTAAGCAAGGTATATAATAGCATGGACAGTGTTGAAGTAAATAGATTAAACAGTAGGCAAAGCATGGACCTGTCCAAGACAATTTTCCTCTTTGCACAAAATTGTGGATGAGGTTAGCACAGGACAAACTAATTCAACTTAACGGGTGGTCAACCACACGTCAATGAGGTTTCATCATGAAAACTAAAATTGCTTTTTGCCAAAGGCTATCTAAAGTTATTAACATTATTATTATATATATATTTTTTTTTTGTTTAATTTAATTATTAAATTTTGTGATGAAGGTTTACCAATATAACATCAATTGTATATGACAAAAAAAATTTAGTATTTTTTTTTTTTTTTTTCATAACCCAAGGCAATAGCTGGAATTACTTGGCTGGATCATTTCCAATTTTTTAAAACTTATCATGCAAATTAAATTTAAAAAGTAAAAAAAATATTAATTATTTTTTTATGTATATTGTTAATTCAAGTTGTATTTTTTAATTGAAAATATATTTTTTAAAATTTATATAAAAAATAAATCATGATAAAACTATCGATTTATTTATTTCATAATTATTATTTCTGGTAATTTTTATCTGCACAGATATCAAAGAATGAGTAAAAAAAAAAAATGAGAAATTCCAAATACTGTGTAGTAATAGGTGATGCTTTAAAAAAACCATCAACAAGAATTACAAAAGTTTGCTGAGAAACTTACGGGATTTTTGATTAAAAAAAATAGATAAATAAATAAAGTGATATTATCGTAGGTGTTGTTTTTCTTTCGACTGGTTTTGAGTTATCATTGGCTGAATAACCGGTTCAACTTGTTGGAATTTAACATCGAGCTGTCTTTTTTAACGGTCTGCCAACGCATCTTGGAATAATAAAATTTTAAATACAAATTATTATAATATTTTCGTAAGCATAATGAAAAATGATAAGTAAATAATGCAATATATATAATTTGAAAATATACTTGAGATAGACTTTGAATAGAATAAAAAAATAATAAAAATAAAACGAAGCTTGCAAAAAAGCTCGGAAAATAATGATGATTCTTGGCGGAAAAGGCGCTCAGCAAAAATAAAATTTTGTTGAAATATAAAACCATGTATTTTTATATTGACAAAAAAATTCAATGATAAAATACTTTTAAGTTTACAAAAAAATACCAAGATGCCAACAAAAAAAAATAAATAAATCAACTCTATATTTGTACAATTGCACTTGTAATATTCTGAGAAGTTTTTTTTATTTTCCATTTATTACTTTCAATGGAATACGTGTTTGGTGGACTGATAAAAAAAATTTATTTTGTTTTTAAGCTGATAGTTAACTAAAAAAATAAATTTAAAAAATAAAAATGATAAAAAATTAGCATTAAATATATCTCATATTAAATTGCAAATTTTTTTTACTCAGTAAAAATAACGTTTCTCAAAATTACAATCGAAAATTGGACAATTTATTCTGATTATTTTAATTAACGAATCGAAATTTCGAAATAAACAAACAAATTTTTAAAAAATCAACAAAAAATTCCCATCAAAAATCAATTGTTTATTAAAAACTGTTATTAATTTAAATAATAAAAATAATTTGACTCATTTCTAATCAAAATTTAGGCTTACTTTATGTTTACAAAAAAAAAAAAAAATTTAACTTTATATTTCTATGATAATTATTTCTAAATAAACACTAGAATATTTTTCGAAAAAAAAATTACTACAAATTTTCTCAGTATGTATATAATTTTGTCTGTGAATTTTTTATATTTCCAGTATATTTATTTTTATTTATCATTACTTTTCACAAACATTCTAAATAAAATATCAATAATAAATGAAAAAATCACTTGTATATTATTTTGCATTGAAGGAAATATAAAATATGTATTTATAAATTCAGCTAAGTATATAGTTTGTGTGATAAAATAACAAAGTGAATTTTCTTTTGAAGAACATAACATTGTAATCATTGAGGTGTTAGTAAAGCCAAACAGATCAAACAAAACATATAGTAATTACTTAGGATCGCAGGGGTTCTATCTCAGGCTAATCGATCAGCAAACACAACTAAATTCGATCACTTTGTCATTACTTAAGTGCAATTTGTAAGCTGTTATTTTGTTCTCACCTTTCAAATAAATTTATTATTTATTTATAACAATTTAAAAATCATTTATATATTATTAGCTATTAAATATATATAAAAATAAATTTAATATCAATAAAATTATATTACAAAAAATGTTATAAAATAAAAAGTAAAAAAATATTTTTTTTTTATTAAATTTTTTCATTTATTTATATGAATCGGAAATCTTTATACGGATATTTATATCAATATCGTGCGCAGAAGAAAAACAGTGTACTAGAAAAAAAAAATAAAAATATATATTTTTAAATTTATATATATATTTTTTTGATATTTTTTTTTGAAAGATAATCTGAGGATATTGATGCGAGTGCATTCAGCAAAATGCGAGTTGGCAAAGAGTTATACAGGCGTATACACTTGGATATATACTTTCACCTTACAGTCGCTATTTTTTATATTTTTTTTTTCTATTTTTTATTTTTATTTTACTCCATGTTTCAAGCACATTTTATGTTTGAATAATTCAACAACTGAATATAGTTTTTTTTTTTATTTTTTATTTTCTACATCAAAGATGAAAAAATTTTATCTACAAAAGCATATAGAACACGTTTCTTTAATTTTATAATATAAATTTAGCATATTTTCTAGTGTATATATATACCGACTTAATTAAAAAAAAAGTAAATATAGTTTTTTTTTACTTTGTTTTTTTCTCGGTGGTTTTTTATTTTTTCATCTATTATTCGAGAAATGAATATTCAAAAAAGGAAAAATAAAGTGGAAATTGGAATTTTTTTTTAGTTTTTTTTTTTTTAGAAATACATCTCGGTGGAGAAAAACCACGAGGACAATTGGCTGTTTCATTAGTCATTCAGGGAGTATATATACAAGTGAATGGCAAAAATCAGAAGGCGATTCAACGAAAAAAAAAATAATAATAATAAAGAATTGGCGTGAATTGGAAAGTGTATAGAAACAAACTGACGATATTTTAATATAACTTTTGTCGATTGTCAATTAATCATTTGCAATACTATCAATATCATACTTATAAATACAAGACAATGTTTTATTATAGAGACTAAGAAACATAAGTGCTATTTTTAAAACTTACATTATTAAAAAAATTCATTTCTGTATTATGTTCATACGCTTATGAATTTTATCAAAACGAGATTATTATCTAATAATTTCAGGGCAATAGATAAATGAAAAAATAATAATTACTATTATTATGATAAATTAAATGAGATTGTCCTTGATGAAACAATCAAGTGCAATAATAAATGCATGTGAAAAAAAATAAATAAATAAATAAAATACATTTTTAAATTATTCAAGGTGTTTATTATATATATTTACAATATCGCATTGTATTAGAGGTAAAGAAGCGTAAGTGCCTTTTTTTTTTTAAATTTAATTTATTTATTGATTTTTTTTTTTTTTTTTGAAAAGTAAAAAAATGTTTGTTTAAAAATTATTTTGGCAAATGACTTGTTTAACCCTCTGCAAAATTGTCAGTTATTTAAAATTTATTAATAGCAATAAAGGCGTATGTCACATGTGTAAAAAGTCAATAAAAGTATTATTAACAGTAAAAAGTCGTATGTCCATTGGTCATATGCTTGCTTTTTTTTTGCATGTAAATATAAAAAAAAAATAAAGGTAAAGAAGTGCGCAAGTCCGCATGGAGATACACCTGTTTTACCTCTTTTAATTTTATTTATTGTTTTTTTTTTTTTTTGTTGTTTAAACAATGTAAAAATACAAAAAAAATAAATAAACATTGTGGCAAAAACAAATTTGTAGGTATACCTGTTTTATTTAAATTTGAAACATATAGGATTCTATTTTTTGACGCTTATTGGGCTTTTAATGAGACAATATATATTTTAATGCATAATAAAATATATCTCTAAAAAAGAATGTTCTTTTATTCTATATATAACCAACTTGTATGTCATAATAGACAAAAGTATTTGGCACTAAGCCAGTACGATTGATCGATACAAAGTGTGGGTGTGCAGTCATTGAGGAAGAAAATCCGCCACTCCTTTTTGTCTATTTCACCTATAATCTTCGATGTCAAAAACTCTTCTCTTCTTCTTTTTTTATAAAAAACAAAAAAAATAAAATAAATTCAAACTTCATACAATATATATTTATAGAAGTATATATAAAAAATCTTTTCGTCTCTCGTAAAATCTATTTTTTTTTTCCCCATTTTTCTTCTTTTCATAAAATTTTCATTTCAAACTCATGCGGCATTTGCAAATGAAAATGTCTACTAACAAAAGTAGATAAGATCCTCCAACTCATTGTGAATATAAAACCAAAAAAAAATAAAAATAAATCTTCATCTGACAATTGAAATAAATAATATATAATCTTTTATAATTTATAGTAATAAAAAAAAAACTAAAATAAACAACAAAATAAAATCTAAAAATGTTCAATTTAATATACCAATATAATAAAAAATTTTGCATCCGTTCTAGCAAACTGTTGATTTTATGTAATGATCATTCAACAGTACAATGTAAATAATACCAAACAATAATAACAAAACGATGCTACGTCAATTTCAAATAGATAAAAGCACGTAAAAAAAAAAAAATAAATAAAACATTAAAGTATATGTAAGCTGTAAAATAATAACTACAATAAACAAGTGTTTTTTTTAATTTCTTTTTCCACTTCCCTAAATTAAAATTGCCACTATTGTTTATCATAAAAAAAACACGTGATAATATTAGCTGACACAGTGATAAAATTGTACGTGAAAAAAAGAAAAATTATTAATAAAATATTTCTAAAAATGGTGATGGAAGAAGGAGAGACACTCGACCTTGTCATCACAAGTTTTACTGTTATTGACAAGACTTGAATAAATTTATAACATATCCATGAAAAAAGACTAGTGATATACTGGTTATGAAAAAAGCCAGAGTCAATCAACCGTGACCAGTTATAAATTAAAATTCTTGAAGGGAGGGAGAGAAATGAGGAGATCAAACTGACAGGTGTATTGCCACTGACATTTATTTAACTTGCAATAACCTTATAAACGATTGTCATATGAAAAAAAAAAAAAAAAAAAATTAAAAAACCACAACAATGTTATAATTTTCAGCACATGATAAAAAAAAATCATGTAAACATTTAAAATGAATTTTTTAAATGTTTATTTATTTTTAATAAAGTGATAATTTCTTTTTAAATTGAATTATATATAATTAATTCAATAAATAATAGCAATTATTATTAATGAAAATAGAAAATTTAATTATTGTTTTATGCGGTGAGAGAGTATTCAAGTTTGGAGAATATTGTGTGGAGTAAAATAAATTGGTCGCAGAATTATACTGATGAAAATTAATTTAATATAATTTTTACAGTGTTTTCCAATTTTATACACAGACAACATTTATTGATAATTTATTTAATAAATGTTATTTAATTTAAAGGCAATTGATATTGCAACGCAATGTTTTAATAATAATTAACATTATTATTTGTATTTTTTTTTTTTTTTTTTTAATGATATAAGGTTGAGAGATTCTCTCTTGTGCTTTATCAAAATACTGTTGTTGTTGTTGTTGAAGTTGTGTAAGATAGCGTAGAAATATGAAAGAAAATACCGTTATTTTTTAAATGTTATGTATGTATATATTTAATTCTTGATGTTTTAATTTGCTTGATGATATTGTGGTTGATGATTAACAAGTACAAAATGACTTTCAAGTCTTTGACTTTAAATCTGTCTACTACAGTAATTCAAGAATAACAGATAAATATTTTTGTTGAATTAAATTTTTATTTGAAGAATAATAAATGGTTAAATTGAATGAAAATATTACGATACAAAAATATGAGATAATACAGGGACGCAAGTTTTAAATTCACATATATATATATTGAGTATTGATTTGGTATAAAATATAGAGGCCATCTATATTTAAAATTTGACTCTCTTGTATTATCATTTATCAAGTTATTGAAAAATAATAACTCATGCTTAATGAGAATTTTTATAATTCAAACTAGACAAGTTATATTGAAAAATGAATATTTTTTATTTAAGGAAAATTGAGTTATTGCGTCAGCATAGTAGAGGTCGATAACAAGACACAGCATCCCGGAAAAACTTGGTAAAAAATATGCCACAAAATATCCACTACCAAGTAAATAATAATAAATAAAATAAATAATTATCTTCAATGCATTATTTTATTTATTGAAATGTCATTTTAATAATTCAATAAATAGAAAAAATATGTTGGATTACGAATAGGTCACGACCGCACCACTGTTGATTGTGAATGTTTTACGCTGGAATCACGATGACCGCACTGGCCACGGTCATCCATCCAACAACTGACCAAGGGGTACGCGGTGCTTAATTTACGAAACCGTACCTCAACTCGACGCACCTTGCTACGGTTGCCCCGATATTTTCTTTGACATAAAAACTTTATAAAAACTAAATTTCTATTTATTTTTTTTTACATAAAAGTATTCAGTTGTAAAAATTGCGTTTATGATATTTCAACCCTGATATTTAGTCATAATATCTGTCTATTGGGTCAAATAAATGTTTTAAATTTTCAACAACTCATAATTTTTTTATGTATAAATTGAAAAATCAATATTAACATTGCGACCTAGTTTTTCTTTTTAAAAAGCTATTGAAATTATTATTATTACTTATTTTAATGTTGAAAAATTAAAAACTTTTATTTATTTATTTTGCTATTTATTATCACTATTTACACAAAAAGTATCGTTAAAATTGAATATAAAAGGTTTTATAGACTAGTGACTCAATGCTCGTATTATTTTGATGATTCATTTTAATTTTAAATACCTTATGGATTTTTATATCCACACAAGACATTTTATTTCTAGATGATTTGACCGAGAAATTTGTGTTCAGAACACTTTGACCATGATGTTCAGTCATGATACTCTCGGGATTTTGCTAAATTTAACATTGGTATGCCAAAGCACGTAGATATCTTCTTCACATAAAAAGAGAGTAAAGTGGAAGGTCAAAATTTTTTTTAAAATTTGCTGATATAACCACTTGAATACTTCAAATAAAAAAAACACCCACACAAAATCTTTGACTAGAATTTTAAGAATTTTTTAATATAAAAAAGAAGAATCCAAAACCTACACAAATAAGCTAATTCTTTTCATGATTTTTAGATGATATAATTCAAATTTTAATTAATTTTCAAGAGTATTTTAAATAAGCTTCAGATTTTTCATTAAATAAATACGTCAAATTATTTTGAGATAATTATAAATAGTTTATAAAACATTCTACAACTATACATATATAGTCTTTTGATTTTCTTTTACTTATTTTTTTTTTTTTTCAATAACAAGAAGCCCTCGATTGGAATTTTCAAAACTTTCATTATACCATGAATGTCACTTGAACTGTGAATGCCAAAACTATGAGTTGCCAATAGCGTAACTTTGATATAAAAATATTTCAATTCAAATTTTATTTTTCTCTATGTACATATTTATTTATTAATTCATTTGTTAGTCATATAAAATAGCGTGTGTTTTACCAACGAATTATCTGAACTCATTCAAGGCATTTAAAAGAAGAAAAAAAAAAAAAATTCATTTGAAAAATATGTGTGCTTGCGTGTGATGAACGAATTCGTTATTAGAGCGAAAAACATCATAACCCGGACAATGTTCTGAATAAGTTAAGAGAGAAAGGAAGAGCAACAGAGAAAGAAAAAAAAAAAAAATTATTTTCTAAAATAGAAAATAAAAAAAAAAGAAAAATAAAATAAAGTGAATGTCACTGTGTTTTGGAGTATTCCATCACATTTTGTAAAACTTTCGTAATAAAATTTCAGTGACATTTCGTGATTGCACAGTGTTATAGAAACTAACCGAGTTTTATACAAACTGACAATTACCCTTACCCTGAGAACAAGAGTGTATATATACAAATAATCAAATCAAACATGTGAAAGAAATTTAAAAAAAAATAAGAAAAAGTACATTTATTTAAAACTCAATGAATATATTATCAACAAGCATCAAACAATGAACCCGTTGAACCTCAAAAATTAAATTACTAAAATTCATCTGTTTCTGGTATTATACCGTACACCAACTACCTTGTTAACTATGATTCAATTATTTTCAAACTGAATTGTAGTTAGAAAAATAAAAAATTCTTTTTCCTCTTGTCCATCAAATTTTATTTAACTTTTTTTTTTATGTGTTGTTTGTCGTGATAATCACAGACAATAGGATGGGGCATACGCTTGGATGCTATCAGCTGGTGTTTGCTATCGCGTATAAAAGCTTGTGAAATTTTTTTTAAAAATATATTTTGTATTGTTACCTCCAGCGAGGCTAACGATAATTGGAATTTTCATAGCAAGGTCGACAAATTCTTTGACGTATATATATTATTTATCTTTCACTTTGAATTAAAAAAATTGAAAAAGAAAAAAATAAATTCATTTCTATATTATATTTTTAAATTATATTCATGGATTTTATCAAATCGAGATTATTATCTAATAATTTCAGGGCAATAGATAAATGAAAAAATAATAATTATTATTGTTATGATAAATTAAATGAGATTGTCCTTGATGAAACAATCAAGTGCAATAATAAATGCATGTGAAAAAAAAAAAATAAATAAATAAAATACATTTTTAAATTATTCAAGGTGTTTATTATATATATTTACAATATCGCATTGTATTAGAGGTAAAGAAGCGTAAGTGCCTTTTTTTTTAAATTTAATTTATTTATTGATTTTTTTTTTTTTTTTGAAAAGTAAAAAAATGTTTGTTTAAAAATTATTTTGGCAAATGACTTGTTTAACCCTCTGCAAAATTGTCAGTTATTTAAAATTTATTAATAGCAATAAAGGCGTATGTCACATGTGTCAAAAGTCAATAAAAGTATTATTAACAGTAAAAAGTCGTATGTCCATTGGTCATATGCTTGCTTTTTTTTTGCATGTAAATATAAAAAAAAAATAAAGGTAAAGAAGTGCGCAAGTCCGCATGGAGATACACCTGTTTTACCTCTTTTAATTTTATTTATTGTTTTTTTTTTTTTTTTGTTGTTTAAACAATGTAAAAATACAAAAAAAAATAAATAAACATTGTGGCAAAAGCAAGTTTGTTGATACTTGAAATAGGATTCTATTTTTCTTTTTTTGGCAATGATGATTAATATTTATAATGCATATATCCTCAATAAAATAATAATTCAAACAATAATTTTTACCGGAAGTGACGTGTCCATGAGCCGTGCCGGTTGCTGAATGTACAGCATTTGTAGCAGCATTGGCAACCTGTTTCAGTGCACTTATAACCATCATATTTATAAATTTATTAAACTAATTCAATCAATATATAATTACAATTATTTTCAATCATTAAATATATAAAAACTAATAGGAGTTGCCACACCCCTATATCAATCATAAAATTAAAATAAAAAATCACTGATAATATCCAGATTGTTTTTTTGTAATTATTGTCACCATATCAAGCATCACTTCCGGTATACTTATATATATTTTTCGATCATATGGAATGCCTATTTTGTCATCAATATCAAATCGATATATCCACATTTAAATTCAATCCACAATATCGATAATTAAGTAGCCAATTTTTTAAATAATTTAAATTAACAATAATAATAATAATAATAATAATTAAATTAATTGAACGAGGTGTAACCGTCGGATGTTTAAGTTGGACTACAGTTGCCTGGCGAACGGTGTCTCACTTGGCCCCGGCCCCTGTTATTTCCTCTTTTTTTTCCACCTTCTATACCTCCACCTCCTCTTCCTCCTACACTAGATGGTACTCCTCCTGCTCCTTTTTTTTTTTTTTTTTTAATACTTGTTTTCTCTCTCTTAACTCTTTCCTTTACCTTCTTTGTCTTTATTATTTTTATCCTCCTTCTGTGACCACGAGGAGTTTCACCTTCCATTGGTTTCATGTATATATAAACATACACCAGGTATACACCAACAACAATCTCAACTTACTTTCCAAATTTATTATTTTTTAAATTATTATATTCAACACGAAAAAAAAAATAATTTTTTCTTTATCTTTCTTTCATTATACAATAAATTAATAATTAATTTTTTAAAATTATTTTACGTAATATTTGTTTTAAATTCTTTTATAAATTTCTAAATTATAAATGTTAATATTTGGTTTTTCATTTTTTTTTTTAATTGATAAAATATAATGTATGTTGAGCTAATTTTAATGTAATTTATTTGAAATAAAAATTAATAAACGATTTTAACTTTTAATATTTATAAAATTGATTGATTGAAAATAAATTGATAGATATTGGTTTTGTTGATTAATATATGAAGTATTTATCATAAAGTATATTTTCAAAATAATGAGTATTTAATATTATGATTGATTTTTAAATGTCGAAATAATATAATATTGAATTTTGTTGAGCATTATGAAAAATAGAAGGGAATATTGTGAATGAGGATTCACGCTGTTAGTCTCACAGTTGAGATGTATATTGAAGTTGCTTGTGTTTACAATAAACTCCAGTTAGTTTATGAAGAAAAGTTTTATAGAGTGCAAGAGAGAGGAGAGAGAGAGAGAGAGAGAGGCTGGAGAATATCAAGTTGAAGCCTCAAGAGAATATACAAGTCGTGATATTCGTCGATCTAGGTGCAGCAACTAGCAGTACACAAATGTATGTTTACAAATAAGAGTACCTCAGGGCACATTACTTTGTTGGGTACCCAGAGCAACTATAAGACAAACTAAACTAAAAGTTCAATTTTCGAAATCAGCAAATATATTTTAAATTGAAATATTTTCATTTTTAATATGTAATACTAATTTAAAATTATATATATTTTTACAATTTTACATTTTCAATTGGAACATGGCTTTTTTTGTTTGTTACAATTGTTTTTTTTTTTTAACAACAAAACTGAGGGCTGGCCCATGATGAAATTTTTTTTAAAAAATAGCTGGGAATTTTCTATGTTCACCTGACAAATTTTAGAAATATCTACCAATGCATTTTTATAGAAAAAAATAAAAAACTTTGCTATTATCAATTAAATAATTAATCAACTTTTTGACATTAATTCTAAAAAATAAACTCGTTTTTTATATTAAATTTTTTTCATGCAAAAATAAATCCAATAGCTCATTAAATTCAATTCAAACCATTCTCATATTTTTAATCTTTTATTATATTAAAAATAAAAAACGACAATTAGTTTTGTTTTTTTAAAAAATAAATATAAATTTCAATATATTTTTCTATATTTTTTTATCCAACAAGACTAATTACAATCAGCAAACAACTTGAACAAAAATTAAATAATAAAAATAAAAAAAAAAACAATTTATATTTAATTGAATTTAAACACTCGATATTTTTTGCAATTTTATTTTCATCCTCATTGCAAAAGAAAAACCATTAATAATAATAAAAATTAAAAGATGAAAAAACAAAATGAAAAATCTAATATATATTTTACTAAATGAAATATAAAAATAGACATAAGACTGTCGTATATTTTGAAATTTTATGTGTAATCGTTTCTATATTACTATCGGTGAACTTGCCAGATGGTTTGAGGCGATCTATAGCAGAGATAACGCAGTATATGCACCAAGCAATTTATCGCTTGCACGAGCATCGAGAAAAGCTCACTGCACAAAACACACACATACACACATATATAAACATCATCTGGTGGTGATGATGCTGGGGGCTTTTCTCTTGGCTTTGACAATTGAGTTTTCCTTCAAATATTATTATTATAATAGATACTTTTTTTTTAAATAAATAATTTCATATTGACTTTGAGCTTTTTTTTTCCTCAATTTTTCACATGATGACAAGTGAATTTTAACCACTATTAAATTATTCTACTTGTAAATGCTTGTCGATCGATATAGTAATTTAATTTTATGTAGTTTTTTTATTTTTGAATATTAAATTGTTCAGGATTTGACATAAATTGATGTTATTTTAAAATTTTCATAATAATTATTATTGATGTATTGAAAATATTATGATGATGATATTTGATATGGTAATTTATTAATATTTGAAAATATATTGATTGAATAAATTACATTGTGAGTATTAAATTGTTCATTTGAATGAAATGAATAGCTACTCAAAGAAGCTGCGAATTTAAACGAGCTGTATAATAAAATTCTGGGACTTGTTCACTTGACCTCGCTCTCGTTTCTTTTTAAAAAAATTTTTTTTTTTTATTATTTTTTACCCTTCGGGTGTGTTGGCAGGAGCGTTAAGAATTTTTTTTTCTTTTTTTTAATTTGCTTCAAGATATTGCCAGTAAAATGATGACAAGATAAACTGGTGAAAATATAAAAAAAAATGTCAAACAGATTAAACCAGCAGGGTTGGTGTTTGCAAAATATCTTATGCAAGTTTTATCGTGTCGTTGACACATTATTTTTTTGAATGAGTATATAAGAAATTGTTTAGAAAGAAAAAATTTTTTAAAAAAAGGATAAAAATGGTTGAATGGTATTAATGTCTTTTTGTTGCAAAGGCAAAACCAGGTTGTTGAATAAAAAAAAGAAAAATGAGCCACGCCTCGGGTACTCGTTAGCCCGAATATTGTAACACGTAACTCTTGACTGGTTCTTCTTGATGCAAGTGTTGGTGCTTGTTGGACTCATCAAGTCTTTGTGAAACACAATCATGACAAGGTTCAAGTCATACCGACATAAAACTTTTCAGAGAAATGTAGATAAAAAAAAAACTTCTTTGCGTTTTTTTTTCATATATAATTTGCACAACAAAAATATCAACTAGCAAGTAAAGAAATAAATCAATTACAAGCTTATCAAAATTATTTGAATAAATAAAATAAATAAACATTTAATAAAATACATTTAAAAGATGAAAATATTAATAAAAATTAAATTTGAAATAATAATAACAGCGAGTCATTACAGCACGATGATGAATTAATTAATTTTTAAATAAATTAATTTTCAATTTATCCAAGATATATGGATAATAGTAAATTTGCAAAAAAAAAAAATAAATAAATTTTTAAATGGAATATTTATTTATTTATCGTGCTGATCATACTCTTGTCATAATTATTTTTCGACAAATTTTAAATCATCATAATCATCATTATGTCGACATGTTAAACTATGCTTGTATATTATTTTTATAATTATTCATTTTAATTTTAAATATGGCTTTTTATACCAACACCTGCTAAATGATGTTTATTTTTTTTTTTTCTAGGATGATTTGACCGGAAACTTTGCCTTCATATAATATTTTAAGCACAATATTTACTCGTGATTCTTGTTTTTTTTTTTTTATCAAATAATTGATTAAACACTCTGAAAACTAATCCAAATTCAATAATAAAAAAATATAGATATATATAAAAAAAATAAAACTCTGAAATACGAATTGAACTAATTAAAAGTTGGTTATTAATTCCACAACAATTGAGTCATGTTTTATTTGAAAAAAAAAAAAAAATTCAGTTCATCAGCTGTTTATTGCATAGCCAATATCCATTAATTATTATTATCAAATGAATAATGAAAATATTTTTAATTGATTGATTAACAAGAGCCATATGTATTTATAATAAAAACAAAAAATATATATATTTTTTATTCATTTCCATTAATTAATTAATAAATATACTATTTTAAATAATCATCATTATATCACTGTTATAATTTTAAAGCGTAATATTATAATCGACAAGTATATTGTTCAATTTAAACGAGACTGCATAGTAATTATAACTTCTATGTGAACAATCAAACGTGGTTTTACCGAGTTTCCATACTACCCGAATTCACTAACAAAAAGGATCATCCAATAATCGATAATTAAATATTAAAATCAACGGATTCACAGTGCAATTGTCAAGCACTCAATAGCTTATAGTTTCTGTTTATTACCTCTGCAAGTGGATACATTTTTTTCGTTCATTTATTATATCAACTTTTAACTACATTCAAAAAAATAATAATCATCAATTTGATGGTTTTCTTTTTTTTTCAATGAAAAGTGAAGGATATTCTTGTGGCAAAGTTCCAAATAAAAAATATAAATATATAAACCAAACGATATTCATCATAATAATTCCTTTATCCTCGATAAAATTTATGGAATTTAAACACGTTTAATCACTCAATGACTCAAACCAAAAAGCGTTATTACAATCCACATCACACGATAACTTAACAATCATCATCATCATCCTCATTTACGTTTCAATGAATATAGAATGTGTATCTAACCTTGGTATTGTATTTATATTTTTTACAGAAAATTATTAAAACCATCAAAGTATTTTGAATATCATAAAATTTTTATTAATTGAATATTTTTTTTCTATTTTCATATCAAATAAATATTCAAAAAAATAATTAAATAATAACCACAAAAATATGAACAAATGTTTTGGACAATTCAAATAAAAAAAAAATATATAAAAAATTTGATTGAAAAATTTAAATAAAAATAAAAAAAAAATATATGAGTCTCATATTCGATAGATACAATAAATTGAATTTCCAATATTTCGAAATATTTTTAAACACAAGAAAAAAAAAAAAAACGTGAATAGAATTTTTTTTTTTTTCGTGTGTTAAAAAAGTTGGCAATCATAGTTAAAATTTTATATTTTTTAAATTTTGTTTTGTAGTTTTTGTTCAGGATGTGATGAAGATTAACGTCATGGTATTTTATTTTTTTTTTTTATCATTGGGAAATCAAAATATGTACTAGTTTACAATTGGCTTGTAGAGATAGTTGATGTGAATTATTATTATATTTTTTTAAAAATGTATTGTGGAATGTGACGGTTAGAGCAAGAGCAGTCAAGAGAGTTATGTGAGTAGGTAACCTTGGTTTGTTGACTGGGTTGACTTGGTGCCACAAGCATACTATTTCAAAGCTTGTTATACAAACATCACAGGACTTAAATGTTTGTTTGTATATATTTTATTTGTGTTTAATTTGAGTACACATTGAATAACATCTGTCAAAGCATCATAAACTTGTATAACATTTATTTAAAAACTTAATTTTCATTTGACAAATGTTCTGCAACTTGTATTTAATGCAAATAGCTTTAATATTTGTTTCAAGTATTATTTAAATTTGTTATTTTATAACAATATACATTTGATCCATTTTATACTAAAAATTTCTTGTTCATTCATCAAGCAAAAAAAAAAAAAAAATACCAAAATTCAGCAAAGTGTTTTTAAAAACAAAGAAAAAAAAGAAAAATAATTTAATTTAATTTCTAAAACGTTCAGTATAATTATACTTGAGTGCTGTTAGAATATTAGAAGCATAATTTTTTTAAAAATTCAATCTAAAAATATGATTTTCTAATCATCAGGACCTCTAGCCAATTTTTGTCATTTTTTTTTTTCAAGAGTTTTACTTACTCTCCATTAGGACATCCACAAAAGTGAATTTTTTCTATCGATTTTTCGTCTTGTCCTAATATAAAAAGGACAAACATCATCGGTCTTCCGGACATTTGATTGGTCATTGTTTTTTTCTAACTTACTCTCATACAAATTTCTTTCTGTTTGTCTTTTTCTATTATTTTTTTATTTATTTCGTTAGCAACGAAAAAACAACAAAAAAAAGCGAGTAAACAAAATTTTGTGTGAATTATGTGTTTTTTATGTGTGAAGAAATAAATTTGAAAGAAAATTTTTTTTTTATTTTCTACATTTTTTTAAAAAATTAGTATATTAATAGCTAGCACAACTTTCTCAATAATTATGGGATCTTGATGCAATTAGGCTTAAAATTTTGTGCGAATTATGTGTTTTTTATGTGTGAAGAAATAAATTTGAAAGAAAATTTTTTTTTTATTTTTTACATTTTTTTAAATATTTTAGATATTAATCTAGCACAACTTTCTCAATAATCATCGGATCTCGATGCATTGGAAAATTTTGAATTATGTATTTTGTTGTGAAAGAATAAATTTGAAAGAAAATTTTTTTTATTTTTATACGGTAGATTTTTTAAAATTGAAATATAAGCTAGAACAACTTTTTAATAATCATCGGATACTCCTGCAATTGACATTTTGTGCGAATTATGTGATTTTATGTGTGAAAATAAATTTGAAAAGAAAAATTTTTTTATTTTTTAATATTTCTATATTTTTAAAATTGACATATTAAGCTAGCAAACTTTTTTAATAATCATCGGATCTAGATGCAATTGGAGCTTAAAATTTTGTGCGAATTATGTGTTTTTATGTGTGAAGAAATAATTTGGAAGAAAATTTTTTATTTTTACATTTTTAAAAATTCAAATATTAAAATAGCAACTTTCTCAATTCATCGGATCTGCAAAAAGGAGAATTGGGCTTAAAATTTTGTTGCCGAATTATGGACGGTTTATGTTCTGAAAAAGGAGAAAAGGAAAAAATTTTTTAGTTGCCGAATTTTCTAGATTTTTAAAAATTGACATATTAAACTAGCACAACTTTTTAATAATCATCGGATCTGCAATGGAAAAAGGAAAATTTTGTTGCCGACTTGATGGACGGTAGAGGTGTGAAGAAATAAATTTGAAAGAAAATTTTTTTAATATTTTTAATATTTTTTTTAAAATTGAAAAATTAAGCTAGCACAACTTTTCAATAATTGTTATCGGATCTTAATGCAATTGGAAGGCAAAATTTTTATTAATATTATTTGTTTTTATGTGTGAAGAAATATATCAAAAACAAAATTTTTTTAAATATTTTTATATATTTTTTAAAATTGACATAAAGTAGCACAACTTTTTCAGTAAAAATTCAATCTTGATGTTATTAGACGCTAAAACGTACGTGTGAATTATGTTGATTTATGTTAAATAAATAAATTTAAAAAATTTTCGTCTAATTTATTCATTCTTTTTTTATGATAATACTTCTGTTTTTAAAATCAATGAACAATGTTACCTTTTGAAGGTGATATATGAGTAAAGGCGCGTAGCTATCGATTTTTCATCTTGTATATTTAAAAAACATGAAATAATTTATTGCTATTATTTGCTAATTGTATAATTACATAAAATTATTTTTAAAAAATAAAAGCACATATAAAAATATTTCATTTTTTTAGTTTTTAAATTAGTATTATATAACTCCTCAATTATTTTGTTTATATTTATCCAAAAAAAAATGATAAAAAGGTTTTCGTTTTTCATAATTTTTTGAATGAAATAATTGTTAGAAAAAAGAGATAAAATAAATGAAAACTTTTAGTTAATAAAACGACATTATATAAAGCTTTTGTAAACTTTTGTTTTAATTATAGATTAAAATTATAAAATAATAATAATTAATAAAAATTTAATATGAGTTTTGTTTAAGTAATTTTTGTCATTGTCAAGAGGTAGTATGTAATAAATTTTTGATAGTTGGTAAATGTTTGAAATTGCAACTTTGCTGAATTAAATAGAAACGTATTGAAACGTTGAAAATTCATTGGAGTAAGTTTAAAGTCTTTAATTCAAGTTTTAAGGCAGGTGGCTATTCAGCAATTTTATACAACGCCTTTAACTACTTTGAGTCTATATATATTTTTGGTCATGACAAATAGATTGACTGCTACTTCAAAACTTTAAAACTTTTTTTATTTTAAAAGTTCAAAATCATTGAAATATAACTGCAATGAAAAACATTCACCCAACAGTTAAATACTCTCTTAAAGTTTTTCATTTTATTCTCGTTTAAAAAATATGAAACATTTAAAATATTATATATCAATGGTATATATTACACTTGAATTATTTTGTCAATTTTATTTCTCAAATGTTTTTTTAAAAAATTATAACCCAAGTATTTTGAGAATTTAATTATTTTAAATTGTTCTGGAAAATTTATTGCGAGCTTTTTTTTTTTCATAAAAAGTTGAGATATTATTTAGCAATGTGTATGGAAGCATAAAAAAATTTATCAAGTACAAAGTGAGTTTATATCTAAAATTCCACTAAATTTTAAAAGCAATTTATATTTATATTTTTTATTTGAATTTATTTTAAATAGTTATATGTAAGAATGAAACGAAACCAAGTTACTTTATTGAAATAAATTTAAAAAAACAATAAATTAATAATAATATTTATAAATTATACCATAAAATTAACAAAATTTATTTTTATTTTTAATTAAAAATAATGTGAAGTGCAAAATAATTACTGGAGAAATATTTTAACCACTGTAGAAATTAAGTTAATTCAAAAAAATACTTAAAATGTTTCGAAAATTTTAATATAAATAATTTTAAATCAAAAGAAAATTAAGGAAAACTCGAGAATAAATTTATTTAAATAACTAACTAACAAAATTGACATTTTTAAATTATAATAAATTAAATTTTTATTATTTTTTCAAGTATCAATTTCAACTGATACACTTCTTGATTAATTTCCGAGAGCATTTGAGTATTCTAAATATTTAAAACGACGATATTAAATAACCGCCGAGATAATCAATCCAGGAAATTGAGAAAATATAATCCTTAATCGTTTGAATATATACATTAAAAATAAATACAACGACCTATAATTATTACATAGGTATTAAATTGACAACCCTCTATGTAAAAGATAAAATAAATCGAAAAAAAAAAAACTCAAACTAAAGGATATATATTCTTCAATCAAATAAATAAAATTGGCTAAATGAGGAAGTTGAAAATACAAAATAAAAAAAAGAGTAAATAAATAGAGATAAATAGTGTATAAAAAAAAAAAAAAAAAAATCAGGCAAGTTCATTGTGAAAAAGTGTGGGTTGACTTTGAGTAGTAGATGCATCAAGTTTTAACGAGGTCTAGAGCCGAATGAAGATGGAGTTAAAAATGTGGACGTATATGGTTGTGAAGAAGGTACTTTGGGGATACAAAGTGAGTTCACCAACTACCCTTCATGGAAATAGACATTTAAATATATAAAATTCTATCATCTACTTATTTAACAATACACTTTATGTACACAGTTGATTAAATAAACTATTCATATTTTTTAAAAATGAAAAAAACTGCTGATAAAGATTTTATAACAATGAAATGAGAAGAAAAAAAAAATCTACCAATAAATAGTTTGAAAATTCATGTAAAAGAAAATTAAAAGTATTGAAAATTTTATTTATAAATTAAATTAATAATTGCTGAGCAAGTTCAAATAACAAACAGTGTTACTAATTTATGTTTTACTCAATATAAAGTTGGAGGGATTTTATAAGTAACTTTGAATACCAAAACATGCTATACTATTATCAATGAAGTTTGTAAATTATACAATCATGTTGGAAATTCATGTTCTGTTGAATTTGTAATGACACGCCTTGAACAGATTTTAGAATGAAATTTGAATTATCGTATGCGGAGGTTGGACCAGGACAAGATTAAAATTTTTATCGAAATTTAATTTTATTTGACAAAAGAAAATTCGAAAAAATGTCAAATTTAATATTTTGTTAATTAAATACTAAATTGTTTTCCAATTAATAGAAATTTTAAAATAAAAATTTTTCCGTTTATTATTTTTAAAAATAAAAATCAAAAAGAAAAATAAATCGAAATTTTTTTTTTTTTTTCAAATATTTATTTTACATTTTTATATTAAATTTATATTTCAACATTTTTCAATAATTAAATTTTAATATTTAAACTAAATGTTAGATTAAGAAATTTGGAAAAAAAAACATTTAAATATTTAAAGTGTTAAAATTTAACGCTTGAAAAATTTTGTAAAAATGAACATTTAAAATGTAAAATCAATATTAAAGATAAATGTTGATTTTACATGTAAAAAAAAAAAAAAAATTGAGTCACTATTTTTTATAATTTTTTTCCGACTATATCTGCTATATTGAGGCAATTTTTTCTCAATGAAATATTCAACCAATCAGCTGGATTTTTTCATAAAAATAATAAATGTAATTTAAAAATAAAAATTTGAAATCAATGAATATGATTACTTTGATATAAAATATCGAGATGAATATATATCATTTGTAAAATTGGAAATTATTTTCGTTTGTATGAACAAAAAATATATGATAATACTCCGATATTCTTGGTAAATCATTTTTCTAGTTTTCAGAAGATAAGAAACCGCAAGAAAATCCACGGATATTACTATTCAATCAAATTCACAATGTGGATATCTCGAAAATTGAATTGGAATAATTTTAAGTTAAAAAAGTATGTAAGATTTTTTTTTTTAAGCTTTTTTCTTTTAATCATTTCAATATAAAATTATCATATATTATTGATCTATTTTTTTCTCTCAATTTCTCTTTGATAAATAATATATTATTAAAAATTAAACTGGCAAAAATTTTAAGAGTATTATTTAAAATTTTGTTAATATATTTAAACTATTCATTTTTATTTAAAAAAAAATTTATTTATTTTACTTTAAGAGTTTCTTTATAAAAATAATTTATCGCATTAACATTGTATATTCACTTTGATATTGGATGAGCTTATTCAATTGAAAAAAAAAAAAATGTTTTTTTCTTTTTTATAAATTTCAATTCAATATTATTTTTTTAAGATAGATTGAAGACACATCAATGAAAATCTCTGATTTTTCAATGGGCCACTATCTCTGACGACAAAAAATAACAGAATTTTGTGAAGAAAGGAATGGAAAAATAAAAAAATTGCACGAAAATACGAGAAAAAAAAAAAAAAAAAAGATGGGACAATTGAGGGGATTTTCGTTGAGCCCAGAAAAAGCTTCCCGATTGGATTTTTCTAGTGATTACTTTTGGTCTGAATTGAGTTGAATAGAATTCTCTAACTTTATTTTTTATTTTTTTATTTTTTTTCACTCAATGTATATTAAATATCTTTTATTTTTATCTAAAATCATCTTGAAATTTAATCGGCCAAGATGAAGTTTTTTCTTTTATTTTTTTTTTTCATTCAAACTTTTTATTATTTTGATATAAAAGTTATAGATTATATTAGCATAATTTATATTGTATCTATTCATTCGTATGTATTTACTATACGTAACGTGTTTTTCAATAGACCAATGGAAACTTTTCGAATTACAACTACTTTAATTTTTATATATCTCTTGAAAAGAAAATTTATTTAGTTTCTGTTTTACTTTTATATACTCGCATGGCGACAAAATATTACATCATACAGATAAAAAATAGATAAATAAAAAAAATTACTATTTATTTATTTATTTTATTCAACTGTAAAACTTTGTATTTACAAAAAGGGAATACTTGAATTATTGAAAATTTTTTATTATCCAATTTTAACGATACTTTTTGTGTAAATAGTGATAATAAATAGCAAAATAAATAAATAAAAGTTTTTAATTTTTCAACGTTAAAATAAGTAATAATAATAATTTCAATAGCTTTTTAAAAAAAAAAACTAGGTCGCAATGTTAATATTGATTTTTCAATTTATACATAAAAAAATTATGAGTTGTTGAAAATTTAAAACATTTATTTGACCCAATAGACAGATATTATGACTAAATATCAGGGTTGAAATATCATAAACGCAAATTTTACAACTGAATACTTTTATGTAAAAAAAAAATAAATAAAAATTTAGTTTTTATATAATTTTTATGTCAAAGAAAATATCGGGGCAACCGTAGCAAGGTGCGTCAAGTTGGGGTACGGTTTCGTAAATTAAGCACCGCGTACCCCTTGGTCAGTTGTTGGATGGATGACCGTGGCCAGTGCGGTCATCGTGATTCCAGCGTAAAACATTCCTGATCCAACGAGGGACACTGGTCAGTTAGCGGATGGGTGGCCGTGGTCGGGACGGTCACCAGATTCCGCTGTAATATCACCTGATCCAACGAAAAAAAAAACCTGGTGATGGAGAACTTGGGGGTCGTGTGACCTTTGAAGAGGCTTGACCCCTGTTCTCATCATCCAACAAATTGGGCTTGTCCCACATTTTTTTGTCATTTTTTTTTCTATTTATTGAATTATTAAAATGACATTTCAATAAATAAAAAATATTAGATATTTTTAACGCGGATATTATTATAACCAGGATATTTAGTCATGCAATCGATAAACCAACATATCATTAATTTTTTCAATCAATTATAAAAATATTAAATTCTTTGTATATAATTATAAAAAAATATCAAACGACTAGAAATAAAAAATAGCAAATGCATGAGTCATTTTAATATATATCTATATATGACAAACATTGAAAATGTATGAAACTTGGAAATCCATTGAAACCAGAAAAAAAAAATGACTCTATTTCGTAAGTTATCATCATATTTTAGTTCTTTTTTGCTACGTTTTTAAAATTTGTTCTTTTGAAGTGGATCAAAGTAAAGAACTAATGACGTAGTATATTTTTTTCTTTGAAATACGATTCAGGTCGTAACACCCGCATTTCTTTTCACATCAAAGTATTAGAAAAAAAAAAAAAAAAAAATTAAGCAAGTATGAAAAATTCAAGATAAAAAATTAAAAGATCAAATCAAGTAAACCGTTATGATAAATTAAATAGTTAGCACATTTATAAAAACACTAAAATTAAGAACCATAAATTTCAATCCCTATAAATTTCAACCAATTTATATTAAAAAAAAAAATTAAATTCTTCTTGCAAGTCAAGATAAAAAAATTTCACTTAATATTTTTAACAATTTTTCCTTTTTTATCCTGTAAATTCATCACTTTATTTTCCGGCTCTCTCAATCCCCCAGAGTATAAAAACAAAATTTAATATTTGAATTTTTCATATTTTACTTATATTATATATTTTTTTTTTACTGTCAAAACACAACGCCAGTTTTTTTTTTTTCATTAAAAAAGAGTAAAAATTGAAAACCTCTTGAAAGTTCTCCAACGTTTTAAATAACTGTCAAATTTTCTTGGATAATAATCTCCGACTCAAGAATAAACATAATAATAAATAAAAAAATATATTAATTCTACACCTGTATAATGATTCATGTAAATAATAGCTCATAAATCCTTGATCAATTGTTTTTTATATATATTTTTTTTTTCCCCAGTGATTTGTGAAAGTTTAAAATATTTATTCAAAACATCGCATATATTTCACGACACTCTACACTGATGGATATTTTTCATTTAATACATCAACACGCCGAAAAAAAAAAAACTTTTTTTTTTCGATATATATTTTAATAATAATTTATTTTCTACTAGAAAAAAAAAAAAAAACATCGATCGAAAATATTTCAAATTTATTATATTCACGTGTAGATAAAAAAAAATTTGATAAATAAATTCACAAGGGAGACTTTTGTTTGTAAATAATTTTCGAAAAAATTTCAATATTTTCGAGAAACAAGTAAAAAGAAAATTCAAGCTTGAAAAAATTTATCGAGTTTGTTGAAACAAGCATATTGAAAATTCCCTGAAGTCATATTCACTGACCCAAAAATCAACTAATCTCTAAATCGTTCATCAAAATATATAAACATAATTAAATTGATATTAAAAAAGCCAATGAATATAAAATTAAAATACAAAAAAAAAGATGATTAAAATTATTTTTATATCATATATTCATTTGATTGAATATCAATGATATTTAAATTGTTCAAATTATTGCTCAATTAGCGTATAAATTTACTCAAAAGCTGTGCACACAAAACACAAACATCAGATACCAAAAGTAATTTATATTTTCAAATATCGATTTATCTATATTCAACATCAATGAACACCAAAGTCTTCATTATTATTTCGGGTCATTAAATGCATAACTTGTTTACTTTTTAATAAATATATATATAAAAATCAAGTGGCTAACAAAACTATCAAAAACATGAAATATAATCTGAATGATAATTGTGTTATCAAATGGAGTAATTAAAAAATAACACAATGATTCAGTTTTAAACAATTATAATGATTTAAAAATATGATAAATAAACTCACCAATTGTTGAGCGTGATTGAAATCCTAGATTATTAGCTGGTTCTGCTGATGCTGTTGCTGCTGCTGTTGTTGGTGTTGCTGCTAATGTTGGTGTTGTTGATGGTGATACAAGTGATGATAATGATGTAATTGTTGTATTTGCATGTGATGATCTTCTATCATGTTCAATTGTATTTGTTAATGTTGCTATTGTTGGTGTAACTATTGTTGAGCTTGTTGCATTTTTTGATGGTAATTTTGATGTAAAAAAACTACATGTATCACAACCCTCAGCATTTCTACTTGATAAACGACAACAAGACCAACGTTTACCATTCCAAATGCCAGCATGATAACGTCCAGATAAACCAGGATTTTCACGACACACTGTAATCAATTAATTATAATATTTTATTAATTTATATCAAGCTAATTTATTCGTTTTACTTTATTATTTTATATTCTTTATTTAGGTCAAAAGAATCAAAATTTTAAAGCACTTACAACTCAAGCCCATGGTGCTAAATTTATATTTATTTAAATTTTTTTTTTTTTATTATTATCTTTCTAAAAGTTCACTAGTTAATTTTTAAATACACGTATTTTATCATCGTTTGTATTTTTTGTATTAACATGCTACCCACGATGTGTTAATGAATTTTTAAAAAATATCATCACTGTCTCATTATGAGTTGAATAAAAAAATTTTTTTAAAACACAAGACAACATTTTTAACAGACAATATTTTGTATGTTGTAGACTAAAATTCATGGGCAAGAAGTACAAACGAGTCAGGTCGAGGATAAAATTTTTTTTTGCTTCCAAAACTACCATTGAGTAAAAAAACTAACGCGCGCGTAATTCTGGGTCAAAAAAAATGAAAAAAAAAATACAAAAATTTACATTTTTAACATTCTTTTATTATTATTTTATTTTTTTTGTTTTTCTTTCTTCCTGAATGTTTGCTCCTCTATCCATTTGTTTGAACACGTTTTTTTATTATTTTATTTTTTTTTTTTTCAACTCATCTTCGAGGACGTCATCAGTGAGCCACCCACGTAGTCTCGTTTATCATTAGCATGTTCGTCGACCTGATAACGCTGATGACATTTTTTTTTTTTTTTTAATTTTCCTCAATTCAGTGTCTCGTTTTTTCTCTTTATCTTTTTGTCTCTATCTTGCTTTTTATTTTAAAACAGAACGTTTGGAGTTGAGACTCTTTTATACTCTTGGATATTCAAAAATAATTATCATAACTATTATTAGGTTTATCAGAAACTTGTAAAAAATTATCATACTATGCAATAAAGATATTTGCAAATTTAATCGGTTAATATATATTTTTTTTTTTATTGCAATTCAACACCTTGTAGTTTGCAAAGTTTGCATATTTTGTGTCATTTTGGAGCTACTAGTTTTTTTTTTATTCTTGCAATATAATAAATAAAAAAATTATTTTTTTTTTCCATCGATTAGTGGTGTTATTTTGCATAACATTTAATTTTTTTTTAAATTCTCTGATAGTAAAATTAAGCGACAAGATAAAAAAATAATAAAAATTTATTTAAAAAAAAAAATATTTTTTCGTCAACAAACAAATTTAACTTGTAAAGTTTTTTATTTTAATTAAGATAATTAAATTTTTTAAAATTGTTGACTCAAACATTGCGCTTGAGTGATTATTTTTTTAAGATAATTTTATTTTATATGATAACTATTAAAAATATAATTATGAAATAATCACAATTGTCTACCAATTATAACAATTATTTATTTATTTTTTTTTTTTAAGTCTAGCATATTTATCACTTGTACGTTTTCTCAACTTTGTAATTATTATTTCCGCAATTGTTGAATAACTATCTGTTTATTTTTAAATTTTTCTACACAACCAGTCACTATGACTGATTTGTGATTCAATATTTCACGTGCAGATTGTTCATAAATAAAAATATTTAAAAAATTTTAATCTAAAGAATGTTGAATTAAAAAAAATATAAAATCTCGTTTTAAAAAATGAGATAATTTTCATGATTATTTCAAACTCTACTGTCAGCCACACTAAATCACAACCCAGCTGGTCAAATTAAATTCAATTGAATTCAAAAATAATAATAACATTCATGCATTTTCATTAAAAGCGCATTAAATCCTGACAAACTTTCGAAAAAAAAATCACAAAAATTAAAATAAATTGAAAAAAAATTTCAACTATTTATAAAAAAAAAATTAAAAAAAACTAAATACGTATTTTTTTTTTCAGGTAAATACCAATTTTAAATTCTTGATATTCATTTTAAAAGTGACTTTCATGAAAAGCAATTTTCCAACTTAAATATAAAAGAATTTATTATATTTTTTTTTTCCCCAATTTTTCTACGTTTTATATTTTTTTTGTCATTTTAATTCTCACGTGAATATAAAAGTAAAAAAATAGTCAACACAGCTCGTAAATTTTCATTAATTAATTTTGTTTCATACTAAAAATTTTGTTTGACATTTAAAATATTAAATAACAATTGAAAAAAGAATTAATTAATAACAGCAAAAAAGCTGTATTGAAATGAAAAAAAAAAAATTTAAAATTTAATATCTCTAGAGGCATTTTATGAATGTTAAATAAAATTTCATATTAAATTTAGTAACACTCGTATGTCATGGGTCTCTTTGTTTGATTAAAACATATTCACAAAAGCCTCCTGGAATTTATTTTATCCAGAGTTTTAAAAAATAAAACACATTGTGTTGTCATTTACCTCGTCACATTATAAATGGATTAAAATTATTGACTAAAAATTTCATCAATACACTTTGTTATTATTCTGATATCTATTATTTTTCATTTATCAAAATTGTTTTTCAATTTTATCGTATCATCATCATGAAAAATCAATAATTCGAAAATTACCAAAACAAATTCTTGACTAAATATTTGTTCTTTTATTGACACAAAAAATAAAATAAATATTTGTATTTAATAATATTATTATCAATTGGTTTTTGAGTGTTTGTCTTTAAATTAAATTGTCTTGTTTTTTTTTAGTTAAATTACCTGTACGAAGTGCATCTATCCAGTCGGCTCTATCTGTATCTCTTGCAGCGAGAAGATAGAGGGTATATTCTTGTCCAGCATCACGATAACCAACTTGAAATGGTACACCAGGAGGTACACCACTTCCACCCCCACTTCCTGAACCTGTTTCACTTCCGGTAGCCACGTCGCCAACTACCCCAATTCCCAGGGTTACTGTTTCCACCACGTGGATATTTTCAACTGCAATACGACCTCGTTCTTTTCGACGCTAAAAAAAAAAATAATTTACAATAAAATTTCATTTAATTATTTTATAGTATATTTATATTTTAATTTATAAAAATATATTTCATTTTTAAATTTTTCTTTTTTATAAATTTAATTAACATGTGTAGATTTATCTTTATTTAATTTTTTAAATAATTTAGTTTTTTTTATATAATTATAAACACTAGTTAACTAGAAAATAAATTTAATTTTTTTTCTTTTTTATGTAACAAAAAAAAAGGGAATAAAAGCTTTTCATAATTTTTTTTTTTTTAAATATGTGTGTGTGCCCACAGGAAATGGACTAAATAAAACATTCAAAAAGAAAAAAAAAAAAAAATTGTAATATTATTTTTTATCTTGTGAATATAATTCCGCAAAAAAAAAAAATAAAAAAAAAAATTCTCGAGTAAGTTTATTAAAATTTTATTTAACGAGTAAAACTTGAATACAGTACTCTCGGTTTTTCATTTGACATGAATAATATTCTAAAAAAAAATTTTTAAAATTATAAAGTTACATAAAAAAAAAAATAAGAAATATAAATTAAATAATAATTATTTAATTAGAATTTATCTTGTTCAATGCAATTGAAATATTAATTTTTATTGCATCAATTACGTAGCTAAATTTCATATATAAAAATTAATTATTAAACTTTTTTTTTCAATATAAAATAGTTGAAAATCAAACGCACGTGGTGTAGAATAAAAAATAATTTTTGTCGAGTCAGAAAAGCTTGATGGAAAAGATCTAGAACAAGTTAAGCTCAACTGCAATTTAAATTCGACAATGTGGATATATAAGCTTCAGTGAAACATCAAGTTTTTAAAAAAAAAAATTCAATAATAATGATACAACAGAGAAAAAGAACTCTTTATTCACTTAAACCATTTTTTTTTTTTTCTTTTTTCATTTGGACGAGTTTACTTTTGTCACAGACTTGACGAAGAATAATATATATATATTTTTTTTTTTTATTTCTCTTTATAATTACTTTGTAAGTAACTCTGCTATGTCAAAGTTGAGTGTTAATGAACATAGACATGTACAAAAAAAAAATATAGGTGAATGAGAAATAAATAAAATGGGACAAAAAGTCACTTAGTTTTTTTTTTTTTTCTTTACTTAGAGGTATTAATGAGGTGTAATACACATATGTGAATAGAATTTGATTTACTCTAGTAATTTGAGAATTTTTTTTTCTTTTTGTTTCAACGGTTAATTGAATTTTTTCTAGAACAAAAAACACGCGCCATCGTTACCAGAAGAAATTACGTGGATAAATTTTACGTGAATAGAAAAAAAAATTTATTTAAAATTCAATTTATAAAATTTCTAATTAAATTACATTAATACTTTTAGTTAAAAAGTAAAACAACTAGTATTTTAAAATTTATTTAAAAAAGAAAATTTTTAATGACAAAAGTTTATTTAAAAAAAAAAATAGAAAGAAAATTATTGTGCTGATGTATTTAATTTTGAGTATAAAAATATATAATATTTATGATCAAGAAAATAGTGAGTTAAAAAAAAATGATCCACTGAGTGATCGATAAATTTTTTACTCAATGAAAAAATAAATTGAAAATTGTAAAAAAAAACATGGAAATTTCAAGATAACAATACCTGAAGACTGGCGGGTTCTTGGCTGCTGTTAGACAGGTTTAAAAATTCAAAATCAATGTTATGTTTATCAAGATATGTATCAGATGTTGATGAAATGGACCTGGTGTATACTTTCGGGGGCAAGTTTGTCATAGAATAACCGGGGTTGTCCGTAGATCGATTGAGAACGTGCGCCCGCGCGTATGCCAACACTTAACTCAATATTTACAAAATACAACACAAATTATATAAATTATATTCAATTATTCAAGCAAACAACAATAATTAACATTAAAATTTTTGAAAACAACAAAATTTTATCGATAAATATTGATAAACAAGGTGTGTATCAATATTTAGAAGAAAAAATATTCAAAAGAAAAACCGGTAAATAATTTTGCTTTTTTTTATTTTTGATCAATTAGATAATAATTGATGATTATTGTTGCACAATGATGATCCTTCGATGGCAACGGAAAACCAACTGAGCCCGCTATATTCGTGAATGTGTTTTAGAATGTGCAGAATATTTTTAAAAGGGGGTTGGTGGCAAGTAAGGGTTGACCAAATGCGCTTGCGTTTTAAATTGCAAAAAAAAGAAAAAAAATTATTTCAATCAAATATAAAATTCATATAAAAATATTGTTATGTAATTATTTGATAAAATATTAATTTTTTTAAATTTAAAATATTATTTAGTATTAATAAAAATTATTAAATGATAAAATATCAAAACAATTTAACTTGAAATTTAATTATTTTATAAAATTTGATTTAAATCTTGAAATTTATAAATTGAAATTAATAATTTAATATAAAATTTAATTAAATTATAAAAACAACAATATTTTAAAATGGAAATTAAAGATATTTCCTTGTTCTTTTTTTTTTTTTTTGTATATATAAATAAATAAATAAATATAATTATAAAAATATGTGTGTTTAAAAATAAATGTTTGAAGATAAATTATCATGGAGAAAAAAATTGATAAAATATAAATAAAAATAATAATAAATAATAAAATTTACCTCTCCATCAGTGTCATAATATATCAAATAACGACGTGATATTATAAACCATCTTTGTTTATAATTAATTGGTGTAAAACGTTTTTTATTTTGTGAACGTTTTATCATGAATCCTTCTTTAACTATTTCATCATTTGAATCTTCTTTTTCGTCTTTACCTCCCATTCTGACGGAAATCCTTCCTAAAAATAAATTAATTAATTAAAGTTTAAACAATAATAATATCATCAATTTAACAATATAAATAATCAATAAAATATATTAATTTATTAATTAAATATACTTGTCAATAAAAATTATTTTAAAAAATTACTTTTTAAACGTGCAAACATTTTTCGTCAAATAAATTTATAATCAAGCCTTTAATTAACAATAAAAAATTAATAATAAATATCAATTATAAGTTTATATTTTATCTGTAATTTTAAATGATAAAGATAAATTGTCGATTAACAAGATCGAAGATATAAATTTTGAGGTTATGATGTTAGAGATGCAAATGTTGTCTGAATACTAAAATAAAATGAAATAAAATAAGTAAAAGAAAAAATAAAAAGAAAAATTAAATAGCAATTTATAAAATAAATTTTATGAATATATTTATAGATAAATATTTACAAAATAATTAAAATTAAAAATTATTTATAAAACAAACAAAAACATAGAAATAAAATTTTAAATAATATTTTTCGATTGAAATTTTAAATACCTTCTGACCTCGAGAAAAATGAACAAACCGGCATTTTTACATCAACAAATATATATTGTTAAATAATAAATAATTTAACTTTGATAAAAACATTAAACACACAATAAACAAAACAAAACTAATAATGATAATAAAAGGGGCACATACATACGAGCTCCCTAAGCGAATTGGCGTGTGCACCCATTGGAATGCAAAAGAATACTATGAAAGAAAAAAAAATAAAATAAGAAAAAAACTACTCTAAAGAGAGGAAAGGATTATAAAAAATATATATAATAAATTAAATTAAATAAATCATTTGTTATCATCGAGGCATTGTTATCATCATTATTGAGGATATAAAAAATAAAAATAATCTATAATAATAATTGCATTTACAATATAAATAATAATTTTATAATAAAAAAAAAAAAAAACATAAAATACATTTACATTTTTCTCACGTATAACATAAATTTTTTTATTTATTTTTTTTTTATTCAACACACAAGAGTGAATGTAAAATGGCCGATAAATTAAAATTATATTTTAAAAAAAAAAAATAATAATATTTTAATAAAAATTGAATATATTAACGTACCATTTGTATTATTATTTACAATTTTTGATAAATTATTATTGTCATAAATATTACCGGTATCATGACATGCGAAACAACAAAAAAATTCACGTGGAATTATATTGCAACGCGCGGGCGCGCACAAATCCAATCTGTCAAACGAAAAACGTTGAAAATTCATATAAAAATCATATATTTTGATTGAGAGAGATAAAAATTTATGTCTTTATTATGAAAAAAGATAAAACGTCACGCACTTTTTTGACATATATTAAGGGGGGTGTCCACTAGTCGAACAAGTTATCTCTACTTAACTCCAAAAAACAACTAGATTTTTTAGTGACATTTGAAAAAACATTATTTTTTTCTCTCGTAAGTCACAACAATCCACAAACTTGGCCAATAAATTTTGCTTGTAAATAAGCTCTTAATTATTACGTGGAACAAAAAAATAATTATTTCGTTTTTTAAATTTATTTCTTTTAAAAAATTAAAAATCCAGGGAATTTTTATTGTTACCACATAAAAATTAAGGGGCGTATCCACTAGCCAAGTTATTTTTTAATTATTTTTGTTATTTTTAATTATAATTAATAATTAATTTCATAATAATTTATCAACTTGTCAAAAATTATAATATAACTGTCAAACATTTTTGTTTATTTATTTTTTTTTTAAGCGAAAAACAGTGGCGCTTTATCGGATGACACTGCAAACTATTCTGTAAAACAGTTGTGTTGTTTTTCTTTTTGTCTTGTCAAATTTTCAATGTAACAATAATACTAGCTAAACAATAAAAAATAAAAACATAAATTATTGAAGAATAATAATTAAAACAATATAAATTATTATGTAAGTATTTATAATTAAAAAATTAAAATCAAAATTAATAAACAAACAATATCTAACCTCAAAAAAAAATGTATTCCTTTCTTTTTTTTTGGAATAGAATATACCTATATAAAATAGAATGGCAGCTTCAGAGGCAATGCAGGTGAGCTCATTGCCCTTACCACCAAGTAAATATATAAAACTATTTACTGATGATAATGTTAAACGAGGAAGAGTACCAAGACCACCACCTCCAATTCATGATAATTATTCAATGTTTGGAAATATATTTAATGCTGATGATACAATAATACGTCCACTTGAAGCACAAGGAATTAAAAGATTATATCCTCAACATTTTGATAGACGTAGAGAATTAAAAAAATTAAATCATTCTTTGTTAGTTAATTTTTTGGATCTTATTGATTTATTAGTACAATGTCCAGACAGTCCAAGACGTGGTGAAAAAGTTGAAGATTTAAGTTTATTATTTATACATATACATCATTTGTTAAATGAATTTCGTCCTCATCAAGCTAGAGAAACACTACGTGTTATGATGGAACTACAAAAACGACAAAGAGTTGAAACAACACTAAGGTTTCAAAAACATTTAGAAAAAGTACAAGAAATATTACAAAATGCATTACAATCTTTGCCTGATACATCTGATTTGGATACTAAATTATCAATTAATATTGAAGCCATGGATTGTACTGATAATATGAATTCAGAACAACTAAATCCAGATCCATGTTGTTCAAGTGATAGAATTATGTGTATGATGATTGATGATGCAACAACATCAACTGGTATTTACTAAACAAAAAAAATAATATATATAATTTCTTAATTCCTAAAAAAAAAAACAAATAAGCTATAATTATTATAAATAAATATATTATTAATTATCATGTACATATTTTAAATAATTTTTGAAATAAATAAAAACAATTTTTTGTTTAATTTTTGTGTTTTTTAATTATATTTTTATTGATTTTTTATTCAGACAATTCGGGATTATTTAGAGGAGAGTACAATTTATTTTTAAGATGAGTTTTTTATTTTTTGTTGGGATTGGAAAGTGGAATTTATTTATTATATGTAAATTTAATTAAAACAGTTTTTTTTTTTTAGTTTTAGTTATTTTAAACTCACCTTGATGTTGTCCAAGACTGAAAAAATTATATAAATTAAATAATCAAGGTTTGATGATTAAAAATATTATTGATGATTAATTTGATCCTTGATTCAGCATCTGTAACAATAAATTATGTTATTCATCCGCAATCCAACCAAGACATCTAGGCAATCTGAAAAATGAAAATTTAATTTATTGAAAAATCAAAGAAACATTTTATATCAATTTGAAAAAGTTATATTAATTTTATTAATTTAATTAGTGAAAAATTGATAATTTGTGAATTTAAAAAAAAAAAACAATAAAAAAATGTTAATTATGTTTATTTATATGACTTTATTTTTTTTTAAATAAATAATTTAAATGACATTATGTTTCTTTGATTTTATAAACATATTTTTATACAATGACAAATTTTATTTGAGTCAGCCAGTCAGATTTTCCAAGCAGCAAAAATCCTGTTGACAGAAAAAAAAAAGCAAAGATAGAAGGGAAAAAGATACTTGGATCAAATGGAAATTCAAAAAAAAAAAAAATGGAAAATGACATAAGGAATTTACAGGATGACGTCTGCCAGCATTTGTTTTTTCTTATTGAAATTATTTTCAATTTTTTCTTTTTGAAGTTTTCTACTCGAGTATTTTCAAATTTGCACCTTTTTTTTTTTTTTTTCTTTTTTCTTCAAGTTTTTTTGTAGTCACTTGTCTTGGCTATTAACAGTATTAAATAGTTGATTTTGATTTTAAAAGTACTTCACGATAATTATTTATCTAATTGGACAATTTTTATCTTTCACATATTTTTTAAAACGAAAAAAAAAATATAATAAACACAAAACATCACTCGCGATTAATGTCATTTAAAGAAAAAAAAAAATAATAACAAATTTTATTATTTTTTTTTTCATTGATGATAAATTTTTCCACTGAATAATCTTTTCTTCATTCTGTTGATGTAACACCATAGTTGATTGTTGATTATTATTGTTTTTTTTTTTGTATATCTGCATTATACATATATTTTTTTTTTTTAAATTAATTATTTTTTTAAAAACGAAAAATAATTAAAAAATAATTAATACGAATTATTTTTTCGCCATTGTCCTCTTCCTCCTCTTGGTCTAAATCCACCACGACTTCCACCTCTGTTATTTCCACGGAACCTTCCACGATTACCTTCAAAAAAAAAAAAAATCATAAAAATTATTAGCTTTTCAATAAACAAATTATATACATTAATTATTTTTACAAATTTAAATTTACCATAATTTGAAGAAATACTTGAACTGAATTTTCCACTTGGTGGAGTATAAATTTCTCTTTTTCCTCCTTTATTGTTGTTGTCCTCTTTGTTACGTTTAATTGGTGATTTTTCATTACCAAATGTTATTGGTGTATGACGTTTTTGTCCAACTGTTACTTTTTCACTCTGTAATAATAACAACAATAACATTAATATATTACTAATGCTTAAAATAATGTTAATAATAAATAAATCAATTAACTACCTTTTTATCAACAGCCAATGTTTTCCAAGACAAATGTATAATACTCTTAAAACTTGGTGGTGAATGAAACAAATCTTTAATAAGTGTATTAATATTATTTGTTGTTTTTAATGCAATAACTTTTAATTTATTTTCATCTGTTTTTAATTCATCTTCAGTTTTTCCACTAATAGCTTCACGTAATTTTTTGATATATCCTTGTATTCCACGTGCAAAATATTGTAATCTTAAACGAAATTCTTTCAATTGTTCAGTATCTTTTAATAAAAATTCTGGTGTTTGTTTGCATAATTTATGAAATGCATACATTAAACATTCAACATGACTAAATTGTAATTTTGGTAATTCTGTTATATCAGTATCTGGTGGTAATGGCATATATGTTATAAGTGAATTATAAAGTTGTTGTACTTTATCTTCTGGTTTTTCAATGCTACCACAAAAACCAATTATTTCAGCAAGTAATTTAAGTGTTTCAAGTTGTGCATCACGTCCATCTGGTGATTTAATTAATGATAAATGTGGTAATATTTGTATACATATATATGTTACATATTTTGATGAATCAATTTGTGCACTATAATGTGGAAGTGCATGTTTTATACATTGTATAAGTCTAACCCATTGTTCAATATTTGTATATTTAAATGGTACTGTTAATTCAGCTTGTTCAATTGTAATATCAATGAGTTCTTGTTGTCCAGATACTGTTGAACTTAATTTTGTCCAACTAAGCATTTCCATTATACTATGAAATTCATCAGCATTAACATCATTTAATACTTTTTTACATTCAGATATTAATAAATCTTCTGGTTCTTTTGTTATGACATCATGACCAATTGCTTTTAGCTTTGTTGCTAAAAATTTTATACAACGATCTCTTGTACCATCATCACCATTTAATATTTGACTGAAAAATCCACTAATTGTTCCTATAAATTAAACGAAATACATCATCAACATCATCAAATTAAATTATTTATTATTTATAATAAATTATTTACAAACCTTTTGGATCATTTTTCATTAATGACATGATGCTGTTATGAACAACTGATAATTCTGTTGGATCTTGAGCTTGAAGTAATTGAGCTAAAATATCAGCAATTCTAGCAGTATGTTCTTTATTGTCCTTGCAAAGTGCTGGTAAATCTTTAATTGCTTGTTTTCGTATCTGTATAAAAATTAAATATTTATTAGCATTTAGGTTATATTTCATGACCTTATATGGTCAACAAATAACAACAGCTGTTTAATCAATTATCATAAATAAAAAGAACAACTTACAGCCATGTCTTCATCTTCACAAAGATCCAAGTGTGCATCAATTGCTTTATCAGCAAGTTTTGGAAAATGTTTAAAAAATCTTGCAATAAATTGAGATGCCAAACGTTTTTCCTTTGCTGAACCTTTAACTGCTGTTAATATCTCCAAGTATTCTTTTTCATGCTAGAAAAAAAAAAAATTTCATAATTAATAACAATAAAATAATTATCAACATATGTTTATGAATAATTTTTTGAAACGTGGAAGTTGAAAAAATAAAAAAAAAACCATGATTCATTAGTCAAAAGTAATTTTACCTCGGCAAGTTTGTCTTTGGCGTCAGCTAAAATGCCAAAATTTTTGTATAATTTTTCAATACTGTCTGTACTCATTTTGAATGATAATTCACAGTTTATTAAATTATAATAATTTAAAGTTTATTATTTTTATAATTTACACTTTGTTAAACAATATTATTTTTAACTGGATAACCGGCAAAATAACGTTTTAATATGGAGCAAAATATATTTTATAGATCCGTGTGTGGGCAAACAAAAATGGTTGCCGTTACACGAGAATTTTTTTTTTTTCTACAGGAGGGGCAAAGGGAAAAATCCAAGTGCTGCCAACTTTAATAAATAAATAAATTAATTAATTCTCTAAATTTTACCGAAAAAAGAAAGGATAAAAACAATGTTTAAAAATTAATTAAAATTAATTGTTATTAAATAATACAAATAATAATTATAATTAGTAATTATTTTGGTTTTTTAAAAATTTAATTTGTTTTTATCAATATCCAGGTGTCAGCACAAGAACTTTCCAAAAAAAAAAAAAAAATTAATTACATGAATTTTGAGGTTGTTAAATAAATAACAATAAAAATAAACTGGACAAGTGTTAATAATTAAAAAATAATACAAAAAAATGTCAACAAGATGGTAAGCTGATAAATAAATAATATTAATAAATTAATACAGCTAAATGTTAAATAAATTGAATGAATTTAATGATTGATTTCAGGTATCCATTGTATCAAAGAGGCAATCCTCAACTTCGTGTTTTTTTGCCAAATTTTTGGATGAAACTTGTTAATAAACAATTTAAATCACCTGACAATATTGTTGAATTTCATTGTTCAATGGAAATGACACAATTTGATGTTAAAAATTATCTAGAAAAAATATACAACATTAATGTTGTTGATGTTAGAACAAGAATAAAAGTAGGAAAATTTTCAAAAAGTGTTTATGATGGTACAATTATTAAGGCTGATGATATAAAAGTTGTCTATGCAATTTTGGTAAGTTGTTTAACATATTTATTGAAAAAATATAATATCCATTACATTAATTATAAATTATTTTTGTTTTTAAACAGCCAAAGGATCAAAAATTTGTGATGCCAGACTTATTTAAAAAAGAAGAAAGTGAAAAAGAAGATAAAACTGAAAAAAGAACATTTGAACAAATGAAAGATGGCTTTAAATCTTTCTTAAATTCTAATAACAAACCAGGTGTTCCTGGATGGTTTAGTTTTTAATTAAATAATATGTTAATAATAGTTTTATTATAATGAAAAATAAATTCAACATCTTGTTAATTGACTTGTTTAGTTTGTCAATTATTTTCTGCATTTTTCAAGTCAAAGTTTTATCTTTGCTTCGTCCATCATAAATGCCCAGGCTTTACATTCTGGACAACGTTCAAAATCACTGATGTACACAACCTGTTGATAAAATAAATAATTTATTAAATTAAAAAACAAAATTTTCCAAGATAAAAAATATATAAAAACTTACATTTTTGTGAACATTGCATCTTGTTTTAACTCTTCCAATTGTGTGATGTAAACATCCATTACAATAAATGTAACCCTTTGGTCTTGCACAAATACACTCATTACTTGATGAAGTTTTAATCCAATTTAATGATGAAATATCATTTTCATCATTATTTTTAGCATTATTAAAATTCATTTTTAATTCTGCAAATAAAATAAAATTCGTTTATGTCAAAATAAATATTGTGTTGTTAAAATAAACAACAAAGATCAGATAAAAACCAGACTTAAATAATAAAATAATAATAATACAATTATAAATACTTACAGAAATTATTAATGATAATTTTATTTTAAATTCAGTCTCAACTTGATCAACACAAACTTCTTTTTATTTTTTATTATTTCTTTCTTTTGTTCACCACGTAGTTATTTTTTTTAACGACACACAAAATTGTAAAACAATTTAATAATTATTATCAAGATATTTTATTACAATTATTAATGATAAATAATTAATTTATTTGGTGTGTTTGATGAATCAACAACCAGAATGTTCGAGAGCACAATGTTGTCTAAATGAAAAACCAACAGAATTTGATTTCTTTTCACTGCTCTTCAGTCTTCACACATTGTGTTTGAAAAATAATAATAACAAAACAAAAACGTTTTTAAGCAAAATGTAAACAAATACAATATTTACTATTTGGACCAATAAAATCATGGGGGTCATCGAAGGAGAGACTATTTCAACCAATAAGAAATTGAGAAAAAAAAAAATAACGATATTCCAAGAATTGGTATCTTCAATTATCACAGAAATATTTAATATATTTTTTTTTTAATTTTTATTAATAATTATTAATAAAAATTAAAAATAAAAAAATGAAAATCAATTTGTAATTTGTTTTAACGGTTTTTTTATCATTTTTTTTTTTTTTTTTCTCTTTTTGTCTTTTATCGATCAAACTTTGTTGATTGCTGTATAAAAAAAACCACAAAAAATTATTATAAATATTAAAAAATAAAGCTAATATTATATATTTATAAAAAATACATTTACATAGATAAAAAAATTAAAACACAATAGTGTTGTTAATTGATGATTAAAAATTTTTGTAAAATATAAAAAGCTAATATGGCAGGAATAAACAATGACAACAAAAGATCTGTTAACAATAATTTATCAACAATTTATGGAAGGTAATTAAAATAAATAAAAATAATCTATTTTTAAATTGAAAATAAATTTTCATAATGATTTATCAGAGTGCCCACAGTTGGAACAGACAAAATGAAGGTAACATTTTGCACAGATATGGACAAATCAGTAATTGTTTATAATTTTGAAAAACGAGGTTGGAGTCAAGTTGGTCCAGAAGATGATTGGAATTTTTACTGGTAAAATAATAGTATTTTTAATAATTTTTATGACAATAAATAATCAAATAATTTCAACAGGGCAGTAACACAATCATGTAGAAATATATTTAGTGTTGAAACTGGATATCGTATGGGTGATAATCAGTAAGTATTTATTAATTAACAATAAATATTCAAAAGAAAAAATAAATTAACATTAATTTTTAGATTAATAAATCATTTTCCAAATCATTATGAGCTAACAAGAAAAGATTTACTTGTTAAAAATATAAAAAGATACAGAAAAGATCTTGAAAGAGAAGGAAGTCCACTTGCTGAACGTGGTGATGTACCAGGAAAATATCTTCATCTTGATTTTATACCAGTAACATTTGTTCTACCAGCTGGTAAATTAAAATATTAAACAATTTTTATTTTTAAATCTTCATAAATTTAATATAAAAAAAATTATTTAATTTTATTAAAACTAGACTACAATATGTTTGTTGAAGAGTACAGAAAATCACCTCAAAGTACATGGATCATGAAACCATGTGGTAAATCACAAGGTGCTGGTATATTTTTAATAAATAAATTAAGTAAATTAAAAAAATGGTCACGTGAAGCTAAAAATCCATTCAACCCAAATTTATCAAAAGAATCATATGTCATATCAAGGTAATTAATTAAAAAATAATTAAACAGCAAATTTATAATATTTCTTTTTTTAGATATATTGATAATCCTTTATTAATTGGTGGTAAAAAATTTGATTTACGTCTTTATGTATTGATAACATCATTTCGTCCACTCAAGGCATATCTATTTAAGCTTGGTTTTTGTAGATTTTGTACTGTTAAATATGACACAAGTATACAAGAGCTAGACAACATGTACGTTCATCTTACAAATGTGTCTGTTCAAAAACATGGGGTAAAAATAAAAATATTAAGTCATTATTAAATAAACGTTGTTAATTTTTAATGATTAATTTTTTTAAGGATGAATATAATAGTCTTCATGGTGGTAAATTAAGTGTACAAAATCTTCGTTTATATCTTGAAAGTACAAGAGGTAAAATTGTTACTGAAAAACTATTTTCAAATATATCATGGTGTATTGTACATTCATTGAAAGCTGTTGCACCAGTTATGGCTAATGACAGACATTGTTTTGAATGTTATGGCTATGATATTATTATTGATAATAAATTAAAACCATGGCTAATTGAGGTAATGATTTTATTGGGTTAATTGATTTAAAAATTTATATTGTTATTTTATTATTGCAGGTAAATGCATCACCATCATTGACATCAACTACTGTTAATGATAGAATTTTAAAATACAAATTAATTGATAATATTATATCAGTTGTATTACCACCTGATGGAGTTCCAGAGTTTGTATTATTAGTAACATTTTTAAATTAAATATTTCATTTAATTATTTTAATTTTTTCAGTGTCAGATGGAACAAATGTCCAACTATTGAAGCCATGGGAAATTTTGAACTTCTTTTGGATGAAGAATTAGCAGCTCAAGATGAGAAAGAAACAACTTCAAATAAATATAAAAACTCAAACAACAAATGGAAATAATTAAAATAATTTTTTTTTATATTTATTTTTATTTTTTTTTTCGTTTAAAAATTGTTTTTTTCTTTTTTTTTTTTTTTTTTATACATATATTTTACATGTGGCAATTTTTCAACCACTACGTAACGATATAATGAAATGAAATTAATTTTTTAAATAAATTTATCAAGTGTCAATGATTAATCAATTTTTAGAAAAATTTAATTATTAATAATTGTTAATTTATGGCACACTATTGCAATTAATATATTTTAATTTACAAAATAACATTTTTTTATTTTTCATTTAATTTGTTAAAAATTTATCATGTTTTTATAATGATATTAACAATTTTTTTTGATTTATTTTCTTTAACAAGTAAATTTAAATAAATAAAAAAAATGGCAATTTTTTATTTTTACACATGGAGGCCTTTATTTTTTAAATACCACATTTTAAAATTTAAATTTCATCTCATTTATTTCATTTACGATAATAATAATAGTAATAAAATAATAATAATAATAACTCTACTATTATATCTATATAATACGATATACTTTGTATCACAATTAACAGAGTATAGATAAAAAATTAATTAAATAGCATGGTAGACAAATATATATCAACGTTTTTTTCTTTTTTTTTTTCTTTTTTTCAAAGTTTAATAACAAAATTGTATTAATTAAACATAAAGAAAAGTCTTACAAAAAAAATTTCATATGAAATAAAAATAATTATATATTATATTATTTATTATTTATAAAAAAAAGGAGAAAAAAAAAAAAAAACAAATTATTGTTCTAGTAACAAGTAATTTTCTGTTTTTTTTTTTTTTTTTTTTCGTATTTACATAAAAAATTGTATAATAATTATCTACAAGGCACCACGATCAACTCTAATCATCATTTAAAAGTATAAAAAAAAAAAAATATTTGTGATCTGTGATCACTAGGCACTGTGGCATCATCTACTTTGTACAATTCATTTTTTTTTCTTTTTTTTTTTTTCTTTCTTTCTTTATACAATAAAACAAGTATTTGCACTTTTATTTGTATATATTTTTAACGGGAGCACCGATTATTTTAATATCTAGAATTGTTTAAACTTATTGACAAAAATGGAAAAAAGAAAATACAGCTTTTTTTTTTTTCTTTTGCATATTTTCCAAGTATAAGGAGATATTAACACCAATAATGATTGAAAATATTTAAAAAACAAATACGAAAAAATTTGTGTGTCCTGAGATAATGATGATAAATTTAAAATACTACAAAAAAAAAAAATGGCAATTGTTAATGAAATAATAAAAAAAAAAAAAAAAAAAAAAAAAAAATGATTTTCAGTCATAATATTAACTCTCCTAAAATTGAAAATAGTACTACTGTGGTACTGGTGATGGTGGTGGTGGTAATGGACTAAAATACGTTGATGATCTTGAGCCTGGTGATGGTGGACAACTATTACCAGCTTCACTATTATTATTAGATCTTGGTGCTGGTGTTGGTGGTGGTGGAAATGTTTGACTTTCATATCTATATCTTGATGAATGATAATTACTATCTGATTCATCACATACATCAGTACTACATGGTGTTGGTGGTGGTGGTTGATTAATTGTTCTATAATTTTTATATGGTTTATATCTTGATGCATTACTACTTGAACAACGTGTTGAATTAGCTGTTGTTGCTGGACTTGGTGGTGGATTTAATGTTTCATGTGGATAACTACCACCAGAACTACCACCTTTTGTTGAATTTGATGCACCAGTAATATGACTACGATCATAACTTGAACAATCAATAGTACTACTTGATAATGCTGACATTTTAATATTTTTAAAATTTGTTTTAAATGTTTTACTATTATTACTGCTGCTATTACTATTTTTAGTTTGTATTATTGGTTTATTTATTCTTGCACTTCTTTGTAATGGATCACCAGCTGAATCATGTAATATATCTGGTAAATCTTCACCAGAATATTTTTTACGACAACAATAACAACATGTTAAAAATATAACAATAATTATAAAAAATAATACTAATATTAATATGATATATGATAATTGTAAACTTTCTGATGGTATTTGATGATTATCAGTTATTTTATTTTTAATAAAACATTCATCATCTGTTTCATCAGTATTATCAGCACAATCTTCCCATATATCACATAATTTTTCACGTAATATACATACATTTGTAAGTTTACAACGAAATTCATGTTTTTTACAACAAATTTCTTCATCAGAACCATCATTACATTCAATTTCACCATTACATACTTGTGATGATTCAATACATTGTCCACTTTTACAACGAAATTGATCATCACGACAATATACTGAACAACCAAGTTCATCACTATTATCAGAACAATCAGCAGTACCATCACATCTCCATGTTTCAGATATACATCTATCATTAATTTGCATTGTTGCACATGTAAATAAACCAGCACCACATAATGGTGGTGCACTACATGTTACATTATCATCAGATAATACTAAATAATTTGGACATGAACATTGTGCTGTCATTGTTGTACTATTTATAAGACAAAAATGTGAACAATTACCATGATTACGTAATGGACTACATGGATGTTGTTCTAAAATTTCATCATTTGGTGTTTGTACAACAATTAAACTACTTATTGATAATGTATTTTTAATTATTTTTTTTCTTAAATTACCATTTGTTTTAATGATTCTTTCAATATAATGATTATGACGATTAAACCAATAAATATAATCATATAATACAGTCATATATTCAATTGAATCATGTAAATCAAGAGTTATTATTTCACGACGATTTTTACCATTAATATCAGATGATTCAATTTTTCTACCATCAGCCCAATATATTATATTATTAACAGTGTCAATTGTTAAACCAACAACTTCATTTAATTTATCAGCAATAATTGTTTTATTATTACCATCAAATAAACTTTTCATAACTGTTTTATTTTCAATATCTGTCCAAAATAATAAACGTTTTTCTGAATGTACTGTTATATGACGTGGTTTTGATTTTTCATTAGCAACAACAACACCTAAATCCATACTATTATCCATATTTGTAACATTTATTGTATTATAACCAGAACATGATACAAATAATAAACGTCCAATTGGATCAATTGCAATATCAAATGGATGAAAATTTTTTTTACTTGGTATAATAACTTGTGAACGATTTTCATATGTTTTACGTAACATTTTATTATCAATCCAATAATAACTTTGTGTTACTGGATCATATTCAATTGATTGTATATTTCTTAATCCTTTATCACGTAATACAACATCTGGACAATCATCATTATCTGGTAATAAACGTGTTATTTGATTTTTAGTACTGTATATCATAAAATTTTTAGGTGGTATACATGTTTTTTCATCATTTCCAAGTGTATAATGTGTTGAACATAAACATTTATATTTTTTTAATGTATCATTAAATGATATACATATATGTGAACAACCACCATTATTAATTGCACATGGATTTTTACCAGATTGACGTGATTCATGAAATACAATAATACCAGTAACATCTGTTATTTTATTATGTATTTTTGTTCTATTTAAACCAGTTATTTTATGAGCTTTTTCAATTGTATTTGTATTCCAATCAGTCCAAAATATATAATCAAGATATTGTGTTAAACTATATGGATATATTATACCTTGTGTTACAACTGTTTTTCTTTTACCACTTTTAATATCATAACTATCAATTGCTGATATATATAAATCACCCCAATATAATTTTTCATTATTATGATCAATAGTTAAACCTTGAGTTTTACCAGTATTTGATACAACTATTTCACGTGATGTACCATCAAGTTTTGATCTTGCAATAAAACCTTTATCTGTATCTGATAATTCACTCCAATAAATAAAACCATGTATTGGATCAATTATTAAAAAACGTGGATTTATTAAATTTTCCCATATTATTATTTTTCTATAATCAGTATCAATTTTCATAACTTCAATTCTTTTTGTTTCAATATCAGTCCAATAAATATTATGTGATATCCAATCAATTGCTAAACTATCAGGTGATTTTAAACCAAGTTCAACAACTTTTTCAATATCAGTACCATTTATAAATGCACGTGATATTGAACCAGCTATTGTATCAGTCCAATATATTTTATTCATAGCAATATCAAAATCTAATGAGCTAAAACAAACAAACAAAAAAATAAATACATTAATTAGAAATTAATTATAATATAAATAAATAATATAAATTTATATAAATTACCTTGCTTCTTTAATTCCATCAATTGGTATTATATCATCATTATCTGGTATTGGATTTGCAATACTTAATCTACCAATTTTATCTTTTTTAGAAAATAATAAAAATGCATCTGGTACAATACAAGTTTTATTATTAACAGATAATTCTTGTCCCATTTGACATGCACAAATATAATTATTACCATGTTTATTTAAACATAAATGACTACAACCACCATTATTAATAGCACATGGATTTGTACCCTGTACATGACCAAGTTTTACTGCTTTTAAACCCATAACATCTGATGCTTGATTAACAATTGTTGTTCTATTTAAACCAGTTAATTTATTAACACGTTCAATACTACGTAATTGCCAATCAGTCCAATAAAGATAATCACCAAGTATACTTAAACCAAATATATGTGGTAAATTATCACTTAATATTTGTTTTCTATCACTACCATCCATATTACATACTTCAATTCTATCAAATGATGCATCAGACCAGTATAATTTTTTTTTTTCAATATCTAATGCAACACCATTTGGCCATTTAACATCTTTTGATATTAATATTTTTCTATTACTACCATCAAGATTTGATCTTTCAATTTTTGGATTAAAATCATCCCAATCTGTCCAAAACATCCAACCTAATTGTGGTGCTAATGATATTGCTCTTGGTTTAACTAAATTTTTATCAATTATTATTTTTCTACTTGTACCATTTAATCTAGCAACTTCAATTCTACTTGTACCAGTATCTGACCAATAAAAATTTCTAGCAATCCAATCAATAGCAATACCATCTGGATTTTTAATATCTAATTTAATAATATCTTGTTGTCCAGTACCATTTAAATATGCACGTTTTATTGCATGTGCAATATCATCTGTCCAATAAACCATTTCATCAACTGGATCAAAATCAATTGCAATTGCATGTCTAATACCAACAAATGGTAATACAAATACTGTATAATCATTTGTATCTAATGATACTTTAATTATTTTATGTTTTTGTACAACTAAAACAATATTATTTGCACGATTTTCACATGTTGTATTATTTATTAATTTAACACCAGTTGGACATGCACATGTATAACCACTTAATGTATTCATTGCTATTAAACATATATGTGAACAATTACCATTATTATGTCTACATGGATGATCAATAAATGGCTGTCTTTTTTCATCATATATTTTAATATCATTTAATAAATAATCACCTATTTGATAATCACGTGGATATTCACGTTGATTAACTATTGATGATGCTAATGTTGTTATATCTATTGAATAAATATTATGTGATAACCAATCACACCAATATAATTTATTATTTAAAAATGTTATTGAAAATGGTGATGATAAATCTTTTGTTATTATTTTACGATTTTTACCATCATAATCAACTGAATTAATTATTTTAAGACGTTGATCAACCCAATATAATAATTTATTATCATAATCAATAATTAAACTATTTGGTGTTTCAAGATTTGTTGTTACAATAACTTTACGTGTTGTTTTATCACCATTCATTGATGCTTTTTCAATTTTTGGTGAACCACCCCATGATGCCCAAAATATTAAACCATCAATTGGTGATAATGTTATTGAACGTGGTGATGATAAATCATTCCAAAATAATACTTTTGATATTTTACGATATTGTTCATTATTTGCTAATGATGATGATAATGATAATTTTGATGGTGGTAATGTTAATAATGTTGATAAATCAATAACTTCAATACGATGTTTTTCTGAATCTGTCCAATATATTTTATTTGTTACCCAATCACATGCTAGACCAACTGGTTGTGCATGTGATGAATTAACAAGTACATAATTATCTGTACTATTTAATTTACGACATTGTAATACTTCAAGTTTATTATCAATCCAACATATTATATTTTTTTCTATATTATAATCAATAACAACACCTTGTGGATATACTGATTTAACAATTGTTGTATATTGTTTAGGTGATCCATTTAATAAACGTATATCTCTTTCTGTACCAAGCAACACTGATGGTAAACCTGAAAAAACAAAAAATATATACATTAAGTTTTTCATCATTTTGCGTTGATTTATTATTTCAAGTTTATATTTTATTTTTTAAATTTAAAAGAGAAGAAGAGAGAGAGGAGAGATAGAATTTACAGACCATGAAGAATCTAAAGTCTTTGCGTGGTTTTGCATTCTCGTTGTTGTTGTTGTATATGGTTAAGAGTCATCAAGATTATGGTGGTGGTGATGGTGAAGAAGTAAGGAAGATGAGGAGTGAAGAAAAGATAATAAGATTGAAAAAGATATAAAAAAAAAAAAAGCAGCAAGCAGTTAGCACGCTCGTTGGTTTGTGCCTTGTTAGCAATTCATGTTGGTCGTCCTTCAATATATATTTAACACACAAGCATATATTTTTTTTTAAAAGTACATATGCGAAAATAAATTAAAAAAAAACAATGTAAATAAAATGAAAAAAATATACACCATAATATTTATCTCATGGCCAGTAGCTTGTTATCAAGATACACAATACATCAAAAACTAAATTGATAATTAAATAAACAGAAATTATTATTTGATTTATCTAAATTTAATTAATATTTCCGTTGAATTATAATAATTTTTGATATTTTTTTGAAAAAATATTTATAGCTTTTGAAAAATAAATAAATATCATACACTGAGATGAATAATACAAGGGTAAAATATAATTTATTTTATGACTCTCGTGAATATCAAGAGTCAAGAGAGGATTTAATGAAAAAAAGTATTTTTTTTTTACCTCTTTTTTTTTACAATCTAAAAATATACGCGTTGATTTTTGTAGTGGAGTCGCAAGTAGACGGGGTAAGTTGCAAGAAAAAAATTAAAGAGCAAAAAAAAAAAAAAAAAAATTATATGAACACTGTCTGTGTGCAGGTTGATCACAGGTGATTTAAAAAAGAAAAAAAAAAAAACTTTTAAATCTCTTTTGATATTTGAAGCACTGATCAAAAATTATTAAACAGAAAAAAAAAAAATATATATATCAGTGTAGAAAATATTATTGTATGGGAGTTGAAAATAATAATAATCGAAAAAAAAAATAACAAAAAATAAATAAAAAAGAGACACAGAAGAAAGGGTCTTTGTTGGATCCTAGTAGACAGATGCAGTAGTAAAAAATATATTTGTAAAAGATGAACACAAGACGAAGAAGAAGAAGAAAAAATAAAAAAAGGAAACTATAAATTATTGATGCAAAGTAAACGAGAAAGAGGAAAGGAAGTCAAAGAAAATGCCTCAAGGTGAATATATGTATATTTCTTTTTTTAAAAAAAAGTTTATTTTTTTTTCATTTGGAGCTTTTCATCTGATGTATTGGCAAGATGATATATAAAATATGATGCAAAATAAAATACACAAAATTAATATTTACTGATAAATTATTTTTGATTAAAATTTGAAAAAAAATTAGTAATTATTATAATTAATTTTTGAATAATAAAAATTGTGCAAATTTAGGAAAAAAAAAAAAGGAGAACAAAAAAAACAGGTGTTAAGGGGTTAGTTAGAATAATGATAAAATAAGTTTAGAAAAATAATATTTGCTAAATTATCTTTTGTATTGGTTGATTCAAGAAAAATACCACCACATGGTTTATTTGGGACTACTGGGACTAGTGGAGAGACATTGGGCCCCAGCGTGTCTTCTCTGTGGGAACGTGCATCAACCATTTCTAATCTAAAATTTATAACTTCTCGAGAAATGATGATTAAGAAACGAAAATGGAAATTTACACAAGTCAATATGTCTAGACTGTACTGTCAAAATTTCAGGGAATTTTCTTTAATGGTTTTGGAAATATATAAGCAAAACAAAATTACTAATTTTTCATTGTTGGTGCTTGTTTTTTTTTTTTTTTTTATTTTTGTAAAATAGATTTTGTCGTTTTTTTGGGGGGTGAAAAGGGTTGTTTTTTGTATTTTTTTTTTCTCAACTAAATAGAGATTTTAATTTCCTATAATTTGAGTCATTTCACGAGAAAATTGGTCAATAAAAAAAAATAAAAATCAAGAAACCAATGGGCAGCTAAAATTTAAAAATTAAGTAACAACAAATGTTGATTTTTCAATTGCGTCAATAAATTATTCAAGCCCATGGAAATTGAACAAAAAAAAAAACTTTCCTTTCTTTTAATGACAAACATATTTATTTTCCATTTATTGATATATTTTGACAATGAAAAATTAGAAAATATAGAAAAAAAAAAAAATAAAGAAAATATCATGCGTTAAATCTTAATTTTATTGTGAACACACATTTGGGGGTTTTTCTTTTTCTTTTTTTTTTTTTTTTGTCAAAAATTTTTAAACTACATATTAGCCGTTATTTTGACCCACAATTTAAATTTTCAAAACGACAACCTTATGTTGTATTGTGATCAACAAGGTTAGACAACTTTTTTGAATAAAATAAATTCAAGACAAGGGTAAAGCTCCTTTTTTTTCTATTATTTATTTTGCAGGTAAATTGGCTACAGCATGTTCAACACATGTTTCTTATACAATACTACATTTCATAGAAATATATTGCTTTCATCAAAAAATATTGGAGTAAATTGAAAATACAAAAATTGCAACAAACAATTGTCGATTTTACTAAAAAAAAACTTCCATAAAAAAATGCAGCTTATCATGAAAATCAAGACATGAAAATGATTTAAAAAAAAAAAAAAAAAAACTAATTGACTAAATGATTGATTTTGAAATAATTTAAAATACTAAGAAAAATAAAAAAATAATAATACAATCGATTTAAAATCACTCAATTTCACAATGCCCAAAAAATAAAAAAAAAAAAATAGAGAAACTTTTTTTTTCTCCTTTTGACAATCAAAAAAAAAGAAGAAACACAAAAAATAAAAAATAAAATAACGCAGTTGAAGAGGAAAAAAAAAAAAAGGTAAAGGTAAAGGCAAAGGTAAAGTTATCGGGGCCTTAAAAATAAAAAAATAAAATAGGAAAAACGGAGAAGGTACTAAAAGATGGGTCTACATTCCTGATGTTTGGTTCCCTCCTGGGTTTTTATAAAACGATATAGGTACAAGAAACGAGTCAAATAAGAAAATATTAAGATGAAGATGAAAAAGAAGAAGGAGAAATAAAAATCCTTGGATGGAACTAACACTAAATAAGAATATAAAAACAACCTATGGGCCCTATTGTGTTACATTTTCATTTTTTATCTCACTCTCTCTTTTCTTTTGTTAATATATTTTTTTTTTCATCTCATTTTCAATTTTACCATAGTTTTCATTCTCATAAGTATAGAGCTTTTTTTTTTTCTAAAATTTTACTATTACAAAAATATATTCAACTAGTCAAGATTTTACATCAAACGTAATTTTTTTATAAATTTATTTTTTTTTGTCATGAGAAAATTGTGATTATAAATCATCCCCTGGGACACACCAACCTGTTTTTAATCTTTCAATTTTTTTTCACATGTATTTTAAATAAATAAAGGACCAACAAAAAACCAACATTATTATTTTTGAACAAAAAATAATCTTATAAACTTTAAAATAAACAATAAATTTAAAAAAAATTTTTTTTTTCTCTCTACTAAAATTGTTATTTAAAAATTAAATTGACAAATGAATTATTTATACAATAATAATAATTATTTGTAAATTATTCAATAAATAAAACAAAAATTTTTTTAATAATTTAAATTGATTAATTAAATAGTTATATTGATTTTAATTGATCTAAAAAAAATAATGTAGATAAATATCCTATATTTTTTTTTTGGAGTAATATTTTCAAAAATATTTTGTTAATAATAATATAATAATAACAACAATGAGATATGAATTTTCGTATTGAAAATTTAATAAACTATTGAATTATGGTATTTGTTTATATCTTACCATTGTTATTGGCATTGTTGTTATCATTTGAAATTGCAAAAGTGCACTGAAATAAGATGCAAGTTGCAAGGACGCTCCTCAGTATCACAAGTGCCATTCTAAAATTGGCTTTAATATAACAATATTATTATTAATTTACATTATATATATAAATTTAAACATTTTATCACTAACACTTTCAAGTATTATTCCAAAAAAAGCCACCAAACAAAAAGATAAACAAGTGTCAAATTAAAAAAAAAAAAAACAAATAAAAAAAAACGAAATATAACTTGTTGTTTATTTACAAAAAAATTAATGTTTAAATAATTTTATATTTATAGTTATCCTGTTGTATGGTTAATATGAACTTGTCGAAATTATTAATACACTCAAAAAAAAAAAAACACACACTGATCACTTGAGATGATAAATCTTGTTGTCGTTTTTTTTTTTTCTAAATCCACAAGAAAAAAATATTTTGTTATTTTTATTATTTATAAATTAGAGTTTATTTTATTATTAATATTTAGGCATATTTAAAAAGCACTTTGTTTATTGTTATTAATATTATTTTTAATTGTAATTTTGTAAATTTTTGCACTGATTTTTTGTGATTTTAATAAAGCGTCTACAGGGAATGCCAAATGCCATGGCTCGGCATGGACCACGAAGTCCACTGAGTCAGCATCTCAATTCTCAAACCAACGAAACAACCAACACACAGCCAATGTAAATGCCATCTTTATCTTTTCAATACACAGGTACCAAAAAAAAAAAAAAGAAAAAAAAAATCATAATAATAATGCTATTTTAAAATGGCGGACGATTGCGCAATTTTTTAGCGGGAATATTTAAAATATAATTTTCAGCTTTCATTAATAAATACTAATTATTAATTAATTTAAATGTAAACAAGTCTTTTTATTGTTTTATTATTTCACATCAAGTATAATATCAATTAAACATGTTATTAGCTGTAATTAATATATGAAAAATGAAAAACAAAAAATTATGTTTTTAAAAATTGTTAAGAAAAATAATAATTTTAAAATATTTTTAAACATCGAACATGATAATCACGTAGTTTTTATATATATTAATATTATATTGTAAATTAATGACATTTAGATTATTATTTAATATTAGATATCGTTTTATTTAAATTGAAAAATCATAAATGCCGAAAAAAAAAAAAAATTAGAAAAATTGGTTTTTTCGTTATTTTTGAATGGAAAAAATTGTAAATGGCATTTACTATTTTTTATTGTTAATAAAAACGATTAATATATTTTTATTTTATATTATTAATTATTTATATTTTATATCTATTATCTTGTCATGAGTTTTTTTTTTTTTTTTAACAATTCATCTTTTGTGATAATATTAAAAATTGTTTTTTTTTAGGTTTTTTCTTTTTGGTACATCAATACATTGTTTATATATTTAACATTGAAAAAAAAAAAAAAATCATTAAAACATTATTTATAAAAATTTACACTGGATAAACTTGAATGAATAAAAAAAGATTAATTAATTTTTGTTTGTTTTACGTAGAAAGAAGATTACAATAATTATTGAAATTTTATTTGGCACAATCGCTTGTTTCAATTTTATTTATTGTTGTTTATTGTTAATTTTTTTTTCAATTTATTTGATGAACAATTGAGCAAAATAATTTGACAATTTGTTTAAAATTTTATTTCATTATTTATTTGTTGTATACCAGATAAAAGAGAAAATTAATTTCGATATGTTGTGAGTTGTGTGTGTTTATTTATGAACATGAAAAAAATAAATTGAATTGATAAACAATCTGAAACTTTGGCATTAACTTTGGACCACATGTCATGTTTAAGCTCATAATCCATCTTGATATTAATTTATAATTTAAATAATAAATTTTCAAAATAAAAAATATGATAATATTGTCTTCTCAATCAGTACCAGTGACAAAATGATTTTTTTTTTGTTTCTAAACCAGTCTTAAGTTTTAATTTTATCAAATAAATATCATTTGATAATAGTCGTTTTTTAAAATTTCATTTCATTTATTATTTCTTTGTTTTATTTCTCTTTCGATACAGCCAGAAAAATATATCGAACTTTGTTTTATTGTAGATAATAAAATAATAATAAAAAAAAAAAAATCACAGAAATATTGTGAATGAAAAATTATTAAAAAATATCTAAATTTTTAATATCAATCATTATTAATAGTATCTAATTTATCTAATGATATGCAAAGCGCTATAAATTATTTATAATATCAAAATAATTGAACCAGTCATTTTAAATAATCCATCAAATTCATTTAAAGAAGAAAAAAAAAATGATAATTATCAAAAAATATAAACGTCAAGTTAACACATTTTCTTTGGTGCAAGCAATGCGCATAATACTTAAAATAATATTTTTATTAATTACTCTAAATGAACATTAATAAGATCATTTTAAAATAAAAATAAAAAAACTTAAATTTAAGAAAACAAAAAAAAATACAACAATAGGCTATTTTTTAAAACTATAATATCAAATTTTTGTTCTTTTTTTTTTTTTGTCTCTTTGTTTAATATAATAATTATAATTAAACTAACAACAATTGACATACAATAATCAAACGAAATAATCATTAAAATATTATAAAAAAAAAAAGTTGATCAATTATTATGATGAAAAAAAATTATGTTCATTGGTTTTTCTAAAAAAAAATTTTTATGGAGTGATAAAAGTGTGTGCGATAATCACAGTAATCCAGTATGATTAACAATGGATATAATTAAATCTAGTTAGTCTCATTAAATTGAAAAAATAATAAAAAAGTTTTTAAAAAAAGTATTTAAATATTTTTAATACTTGATTTATGTGATTGGCAAAAGCTTATTAATATTATTATTAATAATAATTATTGTTATTGAATATGGAGCTTTTAAAATAAATACATATTGTTAGTTTTTAAAAATTGGAATGAATTAAGTTTAGTAATGATTTTAAATTAATTTTAAAACGAAAAAATTAACTTAAAAAAAAAATTGGAATGAGCTTTATAAAATTTGTCAAGTTGCTCATAATTTATAATCTGTTTTGTCATGTCTTTTTTTTTTTTTTTTTTAATAAATAATAAATTTATCTACTTCATGCATTTTGTATTATAAATTAAATATCAATTTTTAGTTTATTTATTTCGTTTAAAAGCTCAACGATTAAAGTGTTATTATACGAATTTCGTTGATGATTAAAGTCTTGATATTTGGAGGGAATTAAATGGGTTTGTAAATTTAAATAATCATCAATAAAAATTTATATAAATTATTTAAATAAATAATTAATTTGCATGTTAAAATAAAAAAAATTAAAAAAAAGTTATTGAGATTTTAAATTGATGATAAATTTATGTTTGAATGTTGTTTATCATATTCGCGGTTTGTATGTTAATGTAACATGAAATGTTTGTTTATCAATATCTGAACAATCTTGTTGTACTTTAACAACATCATTTGTTATTTCAACATTATCATCATGTAATATTTGTTCAGTATTTTGTATTATTTTATCACTTGATTTATCAAGTGATACACGTTTTATTTTCATAGCTTCTAATGAACGTGATTTACCAGTATCAACAGTTGTACGACATTTTGTACCATTTTCTTTATTTCTTCTTGATGAACTTCTGTGTAAACGTGATTTTTCTCTTGATGCTGTTCTACGTAGACTTGGACGTTTTACTGATTCAGCACTTGCACTTAAACCAGTTGCTGTTGATTTAAAATTTATATTTTTTTAAAATATACTTTTATTTACTTTTTATATTATATTTCTTACCAATATTACCGGAAGACGAACGATTTGAACCTCTTAAAATATGAATTGCTGTTGGATCACTATCTGTACCAGCCAATCTTTCACCAACTGGTGTCAAAAACCACTCTGATCTTGTTCGCATTCTTGCTGTTTGTCGTTCATGTACCTTAAATTAATTATAAAATATCCCACTTTTCAATTTAAACAATTTATTTATTCATAGTTTTACCAATAAATGTTCCCCTCATCACCATTAGAATAAAACAAAAAACAACAACAGCCACCTCTTAAAATTACCAAATGAATGAATTAATGAAAGAAAAATGTTTTAAAAAAATTCATCAATATAATTTTAATGAAAATTAAATTATAAAAAAATTTCTACAATATTTTTTTTTTATGTTTTTTATAATGATATTTAATTATTAATGAAAGAAATGAAAAAAATTAAAATTAATTATTCGTTTAAATAAAAAAAAACAATGATTAATAATAAAATTAATAATTAATGATAAAGCATTCGTGCAAAAAAATTTATAAGCTTAATTAAACAAATACAAAATTCAAATAAATATCATAATTTTAAAAATGGAAAAAAATTTAAAAAAAAACAAAAAAAAATCTTATTAAACATGATTTACAAACACACATATTTAATAAATAAACATTAGCATCAATAATTTTGTGTTTTTTTTCTTTTTGCATAATTTTTTCTAAATATTATATTGTAATTATAGTTAAAAAAAAAAAAATTGATAATATTAAGCATGCAGTTTCGTTTTACGCAACATAAATTGTAATACGATTCAAATGATATGCCTATTTTGCAATTTGGAATGCAAATCGATTAGTGTGTATCTTATTAAGATACCAGTGTCGTCGTCACGCATAACTTGACATTTTTTTAAAATTATTATTATTTATTTTCATTGTTCTTGATTGTCAGTTGAGATTTTTTTTTTTTTTTTTAGAGAAGCACACAATGGAATATTGTTTTTTTAAATATCGCCAATTCCTACCTGTGGCAAATAACTCAGACTCTTCGTGCTCTCTGCATAACGATTAACTGCTCGTAATTCATCCAATGTCATAGCAGCAATTCGTGATTGATGACTCAAATTACTTGATGATCTACTTGATCCCTGTAAACACTGTTATTTAATCAATTGATATTTGTTATTTTATATTTAAAATATGATAATCATTAGATTATATTTAATTACCTGAAAGAGACCATTTTCTTCAAGGCTCACTGAAAGACGTGTGTAACTTTCAAGAAGTGTATTTTCAGGTATCATACCAAGTGATGATGTTAAATCTAATGCTTCGGGTACGTGAATTAATGCTGGAGTTGATTGTGATTCTTCTTGATGTGACATTGCTAAAAATTTTAATTAAAATTTACGTAAATATATTTATCTTGATGATGATGATGATTATGATAACTTACATTCTAGATTTACTTTTAATCCCCAACGTTCACACTCATATTGTAACCATGTTTTTTCAGCCTCCAATGATACATGTCCTATAAAAAAATATAACAAATTAAATAAATTATAATTTAATAATTTAATTATATTAAAATATCTTACTTGATACAAGATTATCTGGTGGATAACGAAAACTAAATATCCAGTCATTTTCAACTTTAAGTATTCTTCCAGTAATTCTTGCATAAAATTCATAATTTTCACGACCAAATAAATTTGATATTCCAAAATTATCAATCATAAATTTCATGACTCTTGTTGCAACCTAAAAATACAAAAACAAAATTATTACATATTAGAAATTTATTTAATATTATTCAGTGATAATAATTAACAGCTCTCTGTTTGTGTGTGTGTGTGCGTGTATGTTTATGTGCAAAATAGATATATTTAAAAAATAAAAATAATAAATTCATGCAATTAACAAAAAAATAAATAAATCATTTTGACTTACTGACACTTCCGCCTGGAACAGTAGGCAAAAGAAAAATAATTAATATAAACAATTGTATTTAAAAAAAAAGCATATTAATAAACATGTTATTGTTTATGCGTTTAATTTTGTAATTCAAATTGCATTCCAATGAAATGAAAAAGAGAAAAAAAAAAAACAAAAAATGATAATTAAAAGTACATACCGGAAATATATTGAACACGTAATTAATTGAATTAAATTAATTAAATATTGTGCAGTATAAATTGTCAAAAAAAAAAGAAAGTTAATTAATTTTGATTTTTAATATGGATTTTTATTATCAATAATCTTTAAACAATTATCTAAATAAAATGTGAAAGTATATTGTTCATTAATTTTATTGTAATGAGTATGTTAAAATTCAAAAAATTAATAAAGCTAAAAAATAAGAAATCTGTGGTACAGTGAAAGTAGAGACATAATGTCATTCGGCCATTCAACTTTCATATAACAATTATCATTTTTTTTTTAAATTATTAATAACTTCTAAATGACGTGATGTCAAGTAATTAAATTCTTCAAGCAATTAATTAATTTTTTAACTTAAATATCAATGAAAAATAAAATGTTGAATCATCATTAAATTTAACGTTACTAATTTTTTTAAAAAAAAGCAGCTAAATATCTATTGTCTATGAGTCACATGAAGGAAAAAATAAAGTAAATATTTTTTTTTGTATTATTAAAAACATACCTTGAACCTGAGGACATCTTCCATTTTAGCAGTTTTACCATCACTAACACAACTTTGAAAAAATGATGGTGCAACTGATACACCAAGTGCTTCACTTGACATTCCAGTTCTTGCTCTTTCACTATTAACAGCAACAACTCTAAATGTACCAAATAATAATACCAATAATCTTTGTGTATAAATTGGTAATGATGTAATTAATCTGTAAAATCATTAAAAAAAAAAAAAAAACAGATTAAATTTTAAACATAAATTTAAATTTTAAATAATTTTATTTACCTGTGTATTTGATCTCTTTGTTCTTCCATATTATCAAGTTGTATAACTGTAAATAATTGTTGTTCACCTTCTTTACCAAAAACACCACCAGGTATTTTACGTAAAAATTTTTTTAAAACACTTGCTATTGTGTAAACACTAAAATTATCAATATTAACTAAACGACCAGTTTGTAAAAAATGAATTAATTTTTTCATATTTCCTTGATGTCCTGGTGCACGAAATACATCTTTTCTATATGGTGCTTCTTTATTAAGTTTTAATATAAGAACCTATAAAATAAAATTAATTTTAAATTATAAAATATAACCTAAATTTGTTTTTATTTATTTTTTTTTAAAATTATATTACCAAAAGTGGACCAGGTATATCATTTTTGCATACTTCATCAAGTGGTACACCAAATTTAACCCTTTAAAAAAAAAATAAAAAAACATAAATAAAATAATTAATATTTCATATTAAAAAAAAAAACACAATGAATAAAATAATTTTAATTACTTGTCAAGTCTTCTTGGATATGGTGGTACTGATGATGGTTGTCCACAGCTAGTGACAACATTACCAAGGGTTGCAGCCCTACGATGCATTCTTTCAGTCCAACTACTCATCATTTTATTATTTTATATGAAATTAATTTAAAGTAAAAAATAATTTAAACACATTTGTGTTGGTAATTTAATTGATAATAAAATACACACAATGTTAAAAATAAAAATATAAATTTTATAAGAATAGCAGATAAATGAAAAACGTGTTTCATGTATCACGATTGGCTCGTCATTGTCACACCCAGGCAAACACTTGATGAATGTGCTTGGAGGTAAAATTGTTGGAGAACAATTAAACTTGTGTTGTTTTTTTTTTTTTATAATATATATATATTTATATATTATTATAAATAAATAAATTATAGATCAGCAAATGAGCTAATCAAAAAAATTTATATAAATTTTATAATAAATTATTTATCAAATAACATGTCAATATTTTGAATGAATAATTAATTTAATCATTTGTCGAGTGATACACTAATTTTAATAATATCTTTAATTATACTTTGTTTTAATAAGTATTTGTATTTATTAAGATACTGAAAAAGACTGTTAATAATAGTATAAACATTAATAAAATCACTGGACTTAATCACACCTTAAATGTCTTTTATCACAACACACACACACACACACACATCCACGCGAATACACACGACAAACACACATGCACACAATTATATTTATTATATATTTTTTTATTTTTATTTTGTTATTTTTATATTTTTATTATTTTTCATTGAGAAAAAGTAATCAATAAACAGCAATGATAATGATGATGATTGGGAAGATACACACAAGCACACACGCACGATAACTGTACCCCACACACAATTTTGATAACGCAATGACGCTATATATGTATTAATTAAAAAAAAAAAACAAAAAAATTTCATTTGCCAACGGTTGTTAAGTTAGAATTATTCGCGCCATTTTGACATATAAATTTGAGCGGTTTAATTCAAAAAAAAAAAAAATTATTAATATTGCTTTTTTTATTATCTATCTATATAATGAGACTGATTTTCGAAATAAATAAATAAATAAATAATTTAAAAAATGGCAATTTTTCAAATAACGCCCGAATAATTAACGCTCGATATACTGGAGATATTCTGTTTGAGATTGTCTTGAGATTTTTCATGATCACACGATTGAAAAAAAATTATAACGTTTTTTTTTTTTTGAATTATGTTTAAAATTAACAATATTTAATATTTCAGATAAAAATACTGTAGCTGTTTGTTAAAACAAATTAGAAAATAAGATAAATATGAGAAATAAATTTAATTTTTTTAAAACATTTTAATCAGCTGAAACTTTAACAGACATATAATTGAATATATTGAACAACAATTATGTTTGAATAATAAATTTATTTATACAGTTTACAATATTTATTTGAATTTTAATATAACATTTTTGGAAGATTACTTGCTGATTAACAGTATCAATTGAAACATCATCAATGAACAATTTAAATTTTGTGAATATCCTGATAATTGAATTGTAATTTTATCTGATGGTATTTTTCTTATTTACTACCCTTTTTCCGCAGAATATTTATAAGTTATTATCAAATTAAAAGTATAATAATTAATAATAATAAGAAGTAAAAAGACCTTTACTTTTCTCAATTTCATATTATTATTCTATATAATATAAACTTTTTACTTATTACCATTGATATGTATTTGAACACTGATAATTAATCATTAAATCATTAAAACCAAAAACATGAACTTGCACATTTCCAACATGAATCGCAATTAGTTTCTGAGTTACATGTAGTTGCGTTTGGGTCATCGGTTCCTCTAGACCAGCACCACATTCGTAAAAGACCTGCACATCCTGTCCAACATAACTTCTTATCTAAGTCACATCCATGTCTATCGGGACATAAAACTCGATAATCTAATATCTCGCCACCTTCAAATCTTCTTTTGACACGTTTATTTGAAGTTTCATTATAATTTTGTGGTAATGAATTTACACAAAAAAGGGTACTCAAACCAAAAACTACTTTTAATACCAATATTGATATGTTATTCATCTGAAATTAATTATTTAAAAAAAAATTTAAAATATAATGAAATGATTAAATACTTTAAAATAAAAAAAAAAATAGATAAATTGTATATTAATATATTATTTTTTAATTATATTTAATTTTATATATGAATTATATTCTTACTTTATTTAAGTTGGATATTTTTTTATTTTTCACAAGTTAATTCTGAAAATTGATTATAAATACATAAATGGTGAAAATAAGAATTTTACAATTCATTATACATATACTCGAAGAGCATTAGTGATAATGAATAATTACATTTTAAAAATTACGAACGAAAATAGAGTGCTTTATAATTATGATAAAAAAAAATAATGAAAATAATTGTAAATTTTCAAAGTTTAATTGGTCATAATTGCTAATGTCCTTCGAATGTATAATGAATTGAAAAATTATTAACGAAAAAAATTATTGTTAATTAGCTGATAAAATTTTTTCTATTGCATCAACACAAACATTATGAAACATATTTTTTAAAAGATATTTCTTTTTTTTCGAAAATTTTATCTGTTATTATTTCTAATATTAATATATATGGGGCATTTTATATAAAATCAGATAGCAATGATTATTATTTAGGTCGATTTTCTACAATATGATAAAAATACCAAAACAAATTTGAATTGAAAATATTTTTTTTTATACATTTATATTTTCATTGATTTATTACTTTAAAATGTTTTGAATAATTTATCTCCTATATTAAAAAAAATGCAAATTTAATAGCAAAAAACTGAAAAATTAAAATTGAAAATAAGTTGAAAGCTTTTTGAAAAATAATTCTATTCAAAATAGCCCGAGATATTCAGTTTGAGCTCGCCTCGAGATTTTTCATGATCACCCGATTGCAAAAAAATTATAACGTTTTTTTTTTTAATTATGTTCAAAATTAACAATATTTAATATTTTTCAGATAAAAATACAGTAGATGTTTATTTTAAAAAAATCAGAAAAATGAGATAAATGTATAACAAATAATTAATAAATTTAATTTTTTTAAACATTTTAATCAGCTGAAATTTTAACAGACATACAAGCATAATTAATTGAATATATTAAACAACAATATGTTTGAATAAATATAAATTTATTTTTACAGTTTACAATATTTTCGTAAATTTTAATATAACATTTTTGGAAGATTACTTGCTGATTACCAGCATCAATTGAAACATCATCAATAAACAATTTAAATTTTATAAATATCCTGATAATTAAATTGTAATTTTATCTGATGGTATATTATTCTTATTTACTATACTCTTTTTTCGCAGAATATTTATAAGTATATAATCATAATAATAATAAAGAGACCTTTTACAATAATTATTTTCATTATTTTTTTTTATCATAATTATAAAGCACTCTTTTTTCGTTCGTAATTTTTAAAATTTAATTATTCATAATTGCTAATGCTCATCGAGTATATAATGAATTGAAAAATTGTCATTTTCACTATATACATATAATCAATTTTTTAAAATCAACTTGTGAAAAATAAAAAAATATCCAACTTAAATAAAGTAAGTTTAATTGTATATAAGCCGTAAATATAAAATTGAATATAATAGTAAAATAATATATTAATACAATTTATTAATTTTTTTAAATTAAAATAATTCAATCACTTTATTATATTTTAAATTTTTTTAAAATAATTAATTTCAGATAAAGAGCATATCAATGTTGGTATTAATGATAGTTTTTGGTTTGAGTACACATTTTTGTGTAATTTCATCGCACGATTTCAATGAATTCGACGATCCCAATAATGAACAAAGGTTATGGAACACTGGGAGATTAAGGATTACTACATGTGACTATGAAGATCAAGGATGTCACGAAGGAAAATGTTGGACAAAATGTGCAAGTTTATTAAACATGTGGTGCTATTCTAGAAAAGACAAGGGCCCAAACGCAACTACATGTGACCGTGATGTCGATTGTAAGTCATGTTGGAAATGTGCGGGTACATGTTTTTGGTTTTAATGATCAATTATCAATGTTTAAGTAAATATCAATGATAATAAGTAAAAAGTTTTTATTCTATAAAAATCATAATATATAATTGGAAAAGATAAAAGTCTCTTTATTATTATTATTATTATTATTATTATTATTATTATTATTATTATACTTTTATTGTAACAATAACTTATATAAATATTCTGAGGAAAAAGAGTATAGTAAATAATAATAACACCATCAGATAAAATTACAATTTAATTATCATAGGATAATTATAAAATATATTGTTTAATTCATATTCAAATTGTTTATTAATGATGTTTCAATTGATGCTGGTAATCAGCAAGTAATCTTCCAAAAATGTTATATTAAAATTCAAATAAATATTGTAAACTGTAAAAATAAATTTATATTTATTCAAACATAATCGTTGTTGATTATTCACTGGAAGAGCATTATCTATTATGAATAATTATATTTTACAAATTACAAATAAAAATATAAAGTGCATTGTATAATTATGATAAAAAAAAAAAAAAAAAATTAATGAACATAATTGTAAATTTTTGAAATTTAAATGGTCATAATCACTAATGTCCTTCAAATATATATAATAAATTAAAAAATTATTGACAAAAATAATTATTGCTAGTTTTGTTTCGACAATTATTATTCATTTCATGTTAATTTTTATTTCTATGACACGTTGGAATATTCAAATTATTTTTGTTATCTAAAAAAAAAAAATATATATGTACATATAAGCAGTGGAGTTGATATAACGTATAGCCTCGATGATTCAAGTTTACAATCGTCAATCAAGCACAATGACTGCAGAAATAATAGTATAATCAAATAATATCTGATGATTCGCCGGAGAAAACTCGGACGTCTTTATTGCACATGTCAAGTATAAAAAAAAAAGCTCTTATCTAGTACGTTGCTGTATTTTAACAAAATCGTTGATTTTTTATTTTTTTTTTAATGTTAAAATATAAAAAAAATTGAAACAAAAAACAATTATTTTCTTTACGTTTTAACAATCGAAATTCTTTACTTAACAATCGAAAAATATTTCATAAAATCCCAAACATTGAATTTGGAAAAACAAAAAATAAAATAAAATTATCATGCTGCTGAATTAATTTTTCAATGGTATTTTAATATCGATAAATAAAGTCAAATTATCAGACTTATAATAATTTAATAAAAACATAAATGTCAATCGATTAATCACACAAATTTTTTTTGGAAATTTAAAATAATTTATAATTATATTATTATTCAGAGGTCTATTGTAAATGACGTTTTTGCTATTTTTCATGATATTTTTATCCTTCTATCTCTGATAAATCAACAGCTGTAAAAGTAATAATACCGTGTTAATAATGAGAATCATTTTGTCAATTGTAGTCGGATTTTGTTGGATATATGTCTATTGGATGTGTCAACAGTAGATACTTGGTTTGTTGATGATGTGATAAACAAGCAATAATATCATGTGAAAATAAAGATTAAATGGCGATAAATAACAAACAGGTAATTTACATTTATATATACAGATAAATATTTATTATCTATAGTATTTTTTTTTAAATTGCAATTTTTTATTGATGTAAGAGTCAAATTGTTATCAAACATTGTACAACAGTAATATGTGATTGTTTTACTTTTAATCCAATAAAGTTATGCAAAACTAATCAATATAGCGTAAATAAAAAAAAATTGGCTTGACAGTGAAATTTTATTTTTTTGTGATTGTTTCGTTAGATTATCAAAACTGGGTAACCAGCTGTGTTGAGTTCAAGGCTCATTCATTATTGATCAAGAGGCACCGTATGTCTAGCATGAAAAAACAACATGATTGTAATCATGTGTGAGAAATAAATTTTTTTAAATAACTTTTTTTTATTCTTGACGATAATTGAGTGAGCTAACTTGTACTGGTAAAAGCCAGATTTGTATTTCAACAAAAGTTGAAAAAAAAAATAGTTTACTCCAAATTTTTTATTTATTCAATACTTTGTTGTTATTATTATTTAAGTACAAATTCTGATTTTATCAACATAGATTCACGTGGCTTATTTAAAAATAAATCTAACTATATACTTATTTCATTTTTTTTTTTTTTTATTTATTATTCCATTTATAACACATCAATTACATTAGATACAATTCTAGTTAAAATATGTTGTTTTGAATTCAATTTATATCACATGGTGCTTTAAAATTCATGATACAAAATATTAATCAATCTTTTATGTATGCGTATTAATAAAAATTGACAAGCCAATTAATTTTGCACGCAATACATAGTTTTTTTTTTTTTCTTATTAGTATTGTGAGTCAAATTATGAAAAAAAATTAATTGCTAGTGTAATTGAACAAATTTATTTATTTATTTAATAATAAGTAATTGAAAAAATTATGCTTGACCAAGCCAATGCCACTATGTATTTAGTTGAGCAGTTTAATTCACTAGTATACGTTTATGATGTTTATCAGTACACTAGAAAATAATCAAGTTGCATTGTTTAAGGTCAACAATATTTATATCACACACAATAACTTCTGATACAATTTTTAAACTTATTATTATTATTATTGCTTAAACACAAATCAAACTCGGTGAGCAAGTTTAAGATAAACACTATAAATGCGATCAATTAATTTAAATCGAAAATTTATAATTTCAAAAATTAAAGTTATCAAACTAATTGCAAGACCAATACCAAGTAATAAATAACAGTGAGAATAATTAAGTCGCTTGAAGGCAATTGGGTTGAATTCAATATCGCGACTTTTTGTTTCAATATGACGAAAATGTGTAATAATACCACTTCTTATAAGTCTTTGTAAAATAATATCGAGTTCATTGACATATGGTAAACCATGCCATACTGCAAAACTAAATTGAAGCTGAATTGAAGCCTCTGGTAGTACATATACATGATAGGGATCAAATTTCGTATTTACTGTTGAAGGATCCATTACCATTAATAATGTCATTTTTTTATTTTTACCATTCATTAAATCTTGAAGTTGTTTTTCATACTCAATACGTTCAAATTCTTTATAATTTTCAAATGTTTCATTTCCAATGAATAAACTTTTTGTATCCTTTAAACCACCGATCGCTATTCCTGATTTTATTAATTTTTTTATTGTATAATTTGTAGCAGTAGATTCATCTTTTATCCTTGTTAGTAATGATGATGAAGATAATTGTGCTAACATGAAACCAAGTAAAAACCAAAACATGAGAAATATTATGAATGAAAATCTGAGTGGTCTTCTATTGTACGGTATGCCAAGAAAAACAGCAAACATTTCAAAAAATGAAATTTCATGGAATAATATAAACTTGACAATTATTGGAAATAATATAACAACAATTATTAAAATCAATTTTTTTGCTGTGGTAGGAAATGGTAAAGGTGATATTTTTTTATATAGAACTGGTACAAGCCAAACAAGTTGTGCAGCATCATGAGGAATTGTGTAATCAATATCAATCGTTGATTGCCAAATGATACCACCAATAACAATATCATAGGATCTGTTGTTGTCAAATGAATTAGCAATTATTTGTGTTTTTGTATCATTTTCAGTTCTTACGATTTCCGATAAATTAATTGTAAAATTTAGATGATTTGCGACAACTCGTAATATCGATAAATCAATACCTTTATATTCAAGCTTATTATTATTTTTTTGTTTAACAGCATACATGTACGGTGCATAATTCAAATAGCCAACATTTACAGAACAATTATTCATTTTCATTGGTTCAAATAACGTAATATTTATTATCCATTTTCCATTTTGACATTGGCCAACAATCACTGGGTCCATTGGTTCTCTGAGTATATTTGGTTTAAATTTATTACTATTCATTGCTAGATAATAATTTTCAACAAAACCAATTATAACAATATTTGCTATTTTTTTAATCCATAATAATTTAGTCAATAAATTTGATTCTTCGATGAATAATTTTTTATTTTTAAAATGATCAACTAAGAATACTGTATATGTCGATCCACGACTACTAATTTGATGAATTTTTATTTGAAAATCACCAAGATCATTATGGTTTCTCAATAAAATAAAAATATTCATTCTTGTTTTTTTCATATTATTTTGACCGTTGTAGTCTTCAGTAAATACAAATGTTGGGTAACTTTTTTGTATTTCTTCCAAGTAAATATTTGACATTTTAACGTGTTTATTCAGAATAACTGTAATGATTTTTGGCTGTTTCTTCAAGTGAGAGGTCACAAAATCATCAAGACAAGCTTGTAATAAATCTTTATTCTTGATTACTTCACTTTTTGTTGAAACATCAATGAGTCCAAATTTACTTGCTAGTTTATATTTTAAATTTTTTGAATCTAATTCTGTACAAGATATTAATTTACTTGATGTCACTATGAAAAGTAACAATCCCACGTTGATGAGAATCATTTTGTTGACTGTATAAAAAAACAATTTATATTTTTTTGGTCATTAAATGTCCAATGAAGTTTTATACTTTTATATGATTCTTTGTTGTGTCAAGTTAAAATTGCGTGTAATCCCTTAATGAATTCAAGGCTTTTTCATTATTGATTATTTATTTGCATATAGTTTGTTTGTTCATATAATATATATGAGAAAAAATGATATTACCATAAATTCGTATATTTATATATTTCAAAATGTCTTGAATGCGAAGAAAATACGTTAACACGTATATAGTTAAAATGTTGTTATAATTGTTTGATTCACTAATTATTGTATTAAAACAATTTCATATTATGTATCACGTAAGTGTGTCGCGCAACAACCTGCAAAACAAAAGAAATTAATTATTCAAAATTTACAATTCATATTTCAAGTATTCTGATATATATATATATATAATTTATTTTACGTATGTAAATCAACCCTTGAGATATCCTCGGAATATTCTTCTTATTGTGGAGACTAATATAATAAAGTTTATAATCTTTTTATTCAACCAAAATTTTATTTTTTTTATACACACCGTAATTATATGTATGACAAATTTATAGACATGTTTGATACAGCCTGGCAACGTTTTTGATCTGTATACATTGAGGCAGGCATGCGCGAACATGAGATTCATGTAAACATATATCTGACCGCGACAACGCGTTATCATTTGCACTCTTCTGCATATGATATCATACATATATATATAGAAGTACTATACGTATATGATATATATATGTATGCTTGGAACAACGTGTGAACCTGCACTGTATATTACGATTTTATATAATACATATATGATACAGCTTATATTTTTTTTTTGAAGTACCACCAGTTGATAATTTCCGCAATATTGAACATCAAAAATACCATTTTATACAAAGTAGTTTTTTATTTTAAACATTTATTTTGTCATGTAAGCAAATTGTAAGTATATTAAAAATGTTTTTTTTTTTTTTTTTCCATTTTTATTTTGATTGATCATTTACATGTTATTAAATTTTTTTCAGTATACTGCAATTAATTTACTAATTAATTTGATTGTCATAACTCATAAGTGTAATAAGTTATTGCATGCAAAATCTTTGAATTGCAATTTGCTTTAAATGATGTTGAAAAATTTGTTGTTAATATAATATTTCAATATTGATGAATATAATGGCGCAAAAAGAATCATTGCAATGATTTCATACAATCAGATCTTGAGGTATGGAATTTTTTTTTTTTTTCCCTGTAATAATATATAAATTTAAAATAAAAATTATTATTCATTTTTCATGAATCACTTGTATATAAAAATTACAGGTAAATTATTGTGGTGATTCAGAAAAAGAAAATTATAGTGATACTGAAAATTTTCAACAATCTTGTTGTTTTTGCTGCAATTATCGAAATAAAAAATGACTCATAAATAGAATTATTTTTAAAAAGCTTATATAACTTATTTTTAATTTTAATTTTTTAGTTACTTTCTATTAAAATTGCATTTCGTTTAATATAAAAGATAAAATATTCAAAAACAATTCAAAGCAATAAATCAATAAAAAAATATAAAAATATTTTCAATTGATATTTGTTTTGGTATTTTTATCATATCGTAAAAAATCGACCTAAATAATAATCATTGCTTTCTGATCTCATTTAAAATGCCCCATATATATTAATAAAAAAAATAATAACAAGTAAAATTTTTGAAAAACAAATAAATTTCTACAAAAAAATATGTCTCATTATGTTTGTGTCAATGCAATAGAAAAATTTTATCAGGTAATCAACAATAATTATTTTTGTCAATTATTTTTTCATTTATCATATATACTCGAAGGACATTAGTGATTATGACCATTTAAATTTCAAAAATTTACAATTATGTTCATTAATTTTTTTTTTTTTTTTTATCATAATTATACAATGCACTCTATACTTTTATTTGTAATTTGCAAAGTATAATTATTCATAATAGATAATGCTCTTCCAGTGAATAATCAACAACGATTATGTTTGAATAAATATAAATTTATTTTTACAGTTTACAATATTTTCGTAAATTTTAATATAACATTTTTGGAGGATTACTTGGTGATTACCAGTATCAATGGAAACATCATTAATAAACATAAATACACATGAATAATTAGGAATTTTTATACAATAAAAACTTTTCACTCATTACCATTGATATTTATTTCAACATTGATAATTGATCATTAAAACCAAAAACATGTACTTGCACATTTCCAACATGACCTACAACCTAAATCATGGTCACATGTAGTTGCGTTTGGGCCACTGTCTTTTCTAGAATAGCACCACATTCTTAATATACTTGCACATTTTGTCCAACATTTTCCTTCGTGACATCCTTGCTTTTCATAGCCACATGTAGTAGTCCTGAGATTCCCGTATCTCCATGACTTTTTTTCATTATTGGGATCGTCGAATACATTGAAACCGTGCGATAAAATTACAAAAAAATGTGTACTCAAACCAAAAACTATCATTAATACCAATATTGATATGTTCTTCATCTGAAATTAATTATTTAAAAAAAATTTAAAATATATAAGTGATAGAATAATTTTAGTTTAAAAAAATAAATAAATTGTATTAATACATTATTTTAATATTATATTCAATTTTATATTTACGGCTTATATATAATTAAACTTACTTTATTTAAGTTGGATATTTTTTTATTTTTCACAAGTTGATTTTAAAAAATTGATTATATGTATATAGTGAAAATGACAATTTTTCAATTCATTATATAGTCGAAGAACATTAGCAATTATGAATAATTAAATTTTAAAAATTACAAACGAAAATAGAGTGCTTTTTAATTATGATAAAAAAAAAAAAAATTAATGAACATAATTGTAAATTTTTGAAATTTAAATGGTCATAATCACTAATGTCCTTCGAGTATATATAATAAATTAAAAAATAATTGACAAAAATAATTATTGTTGATTACCTGATAAAATTTTTCTATTGCATTGACACAAACATAATGAGACATATTTTTTTGTAGAAATTTATTTGTTTTTCAAAAATTTTACTTGTTATTATTTTTTTTATTAATATATATGGGGCATTTTAAATGAGATCAGAAAGCAATGATTATTATTTAGGTCGATTTTTTACGATATGATAAAAATACCAAAACAAATATCAATTGAAAATATTTTTATATTTTTTTCATATACATTTTATATTTTTTTATTGATTTATTGCTTTGAATTGTTTTTGAATATTTTATCTTATAAGTTATATAAGCTTTTTAATATTTTATCTTATTTATTGCTTTGAATTGTTTTTGAATATTTTAGCTTATAAGTTATATAAGCTTTTTAAAAATAATTCTATTTATGAGTCATTTTTTATTTCGATAATTGCAGCAAAAACAACAAGATTGTTGAAAATTTTCAGTATCACTATAATTTTCTTTTTCTGAATCACCACATTTTTGTGTAAATTAATTCATTACCAAACGATTTGAACGATGCCAATAATGCATATAAGTCATGGAACATTGAGGGATTAAGGGTTACTACATGTACCGTTCAAGGTCAAGGATGTCACAAGGAAAAATGTTGGACAAAATGTGCAAGTATATTAAGTATGTGGTGCTATTCTAGAAAAGACAGTGGCCCAAACTGGCCCAAACGCAACTACATGTGACCGTGATGTCGATTGTAAGTCATGTTGGAAATGTGCGGGTACATGTTTTTGGTTTTAATGATTAATTATCAATGTTAAAATAAATATCAATGGTAATGAGTGAAAAGTTTTTATTGTATAAAAATTTCTAATTATTTATGTGTATTTGTGTTTATTAATGATGTTTAAATTGATGCTGGTAATCCTCCTAAAATGTTATATTAAAATTTACAAAAATATTGTAAACTGTAAAAATAAATTCATATTTATTCAAACATAATCGTTGTTATATATATTCATTTAATTGTCCTCGTATGTCTGTTAAAGTTTCATATACAATATACGCCAAATTTTCCATGTGGTTTTTCATATATTTTATTATAAATAATGAAAAATATATGTTATTATTTTTAAATTGTTTATTATTCTATGAAAATAGTACATAAAATAAAATATGTTTTAATAAATTCTATTATATGAATATTTTAGTATAAAAAAAAAAATAATTTATCGGCTTGATGTTAGTATTTTAGAAATATAAATTCATCAAAATATGAGTTAATAATATTTTCATTAATTATAAATAATTATAAATCATTATCTCAATTACAAATATATTGTTTAAATTTTTTTTTCATTCTTCAATAACTTTTTTAAGCAATTAATTTTATATTTTTCTAAAAAAATAAATAACAAAATTAAAATATATAAATTAATTTTCATTAATAAATTAAATTATCATACTTTTGTCCAATAATAGATAATTATTCCAACACAACTGATAAATCCATTTTAATGTCAATTAGTTTGTCAACCATATTGACAATAATATTAACACCACCTGAACAATAACAAAGAAAAAAAAAAAATTAAAACAACAATAATAAATACTTTTATTATCATGAATTTTAAAAAATTATCATCAACATTAATTACTTTCTTTTGCAATAATAATAAATTGAATTTTATCTTCATTTTATATATAATTTATATTTTTTTTTTTATATCCAAATATTTTCTGAAATAATTTCTCAAACAATTGACTCAATTTACATGTCATTATATACTTACTTAATAAAACTCTTACAAAATATATAAATATATTTTCTACATGTTAATAATATCTAAAAAAAAAAAAAAAAAGAAAATCATTATCACCAAAATGTAACTATTAATAATTATAATTTAAATATTTTTTTTAATTACTACTCACTCTTTAAATTTGTTAGAATATTTTTTTATTTAAATCATTATTTTGATGATCAATTTTATTATCATCTTGAATACTTAAATTACTTATTTTATCAATATCATGAATTTCATCAATAACAAGACTTGAATATGTACTGTATTGATCATCATCATCATCACCATCATAATCATTAATTTTTGTTTGCAAACTAATGTTATTCAATGTCTCTTCTAAATTTGGATGAAATGTTATGACATCATCAATGATTATGTCCTTTGAGCTATCACGATGATTAAGAATATCATGATTACATGATAATGATGACATTTTTATAATCAATTCTTGATTAATTAAATCATTATTTGATGATGGTGATATTTTTAATTGATTTAAATTAATACTACATGTGTCTGTCAAATTTCTATTATTAAAATTCATGGGAATTAATTCAGATGATGATGACGATGATGATGATGATTGTTTTTTAAATTTATGTTTTTGTATTATTAAACTTTTCAATTTTGTTAATTTTTTCTTTTTATTTTTTTGGCTTATTTTTTTAAGCCATAGTGTGTTGACTATTGACATATTGACACTTAATTTACAAATATCCATTGTTATTTTTGTTGGCTTTGTTGATGATTCAAGTAAATTATAATATCCATGTTTCTGAAATTTTTTTTAATTAATATTTTAATTGTTATATTATTATTTGATAAATATATATTACCTCTAATGCTTGTTGTAAATTAATATTGATAATATTTGAGTTTTTTCTTTTTTTGTTTATTTTTTTTATATCATAATTATTGACAATTTCAAGGCTTGATGATGTTGATGATGAAGAAGATGGTACAATTGTTTTTTCATCAGATGAAATTATTCTTTGTATATTATCATTAATTTTTTGATAATCAAAAAAATTTAATTGACTTGTCAATGTTATGTCCAATGTTTTTTTTTTATTAGCTGGAAGATGATGATGATTTTCTTGATTGACATATTCAATCTTTGGCAAATTTTGAAAGTCACTAATTGAAAAATTATCATGTGAATTTCTCCAGTTGTTATTTTGCATTGTAGTTTAAATAATTTAACAGTTTTTTTTCTTTTTTTTTTTTTTTTATAAATAATATTTCAGTATATTTTTTTTTATAATATGATATCAAATTTCGTTATTTTTATTTTGTGGTTATTTACGTTTTTATATCTGTTATAAATCGTTTGACGTATTTGCGAATTTTTTATTTATTTATTTTTATTAATTTTGTGTATCAGTGTGTGTGTGTTTTTATATTATGTTTATTTTTGTTGAATTAACAGCTGACAAGGTCCAGAAACAACCAGCAATTTTCCGATGTTACCGATTGGCAGCACATATTATCATTGAAGAAAACAAAAGAAATAAATTCAATAAAGATCAATTAATATATATTAATATTATGTAAATTAATAAAGATAAAAAAATTTATCAACGAGGTTTATTAAAAAATAGCAACAATATTTTTCTTTATTGATTATGGTACAATATGTCACACGCCAGTTGATGATCTACGTCGTCGATCATCATCATCATCATCAAATGAACTTCCAAAAATATCAGCACTTGCTTTTCAATATTTTTTCGATGACATTAATTATACATCAGCATCTAATTTTTTCCCAAGATCCAACTAATTGATTAAATCATAGTTGGATATTAATTTTCAAATAAACAATAATTCAACCATTCATTTAAAATTAAATCATGATGTTTTATATCTGATCCAGGTAAACATGATAATTGTTTTTAAAATGAAAAATGGTTAAATTTTCTTTTTCTTCTTTTTGCTTGTCTCATTGCTTTAATACAAACAGGATAATCATCAACACCATCAACACTGTTTGTCGTCAACAATGCTATCTGTTTAATATAAATTATTAAATTTTTAATGTAGCTTTATTAAACATTCATAAAATGACAATTAATAGATTATTTACCTCTTTCAAGTCATTTGGATTAATTTGTTGACTAGTTGTTCAAACTGATGAAATTTAAATTGTCTCTTGTTGTTAATGTTGTTTATTCATTTGTGATTTACAGTTTTCATCAACTTCATTTAACGTCTCTTCTTCTTTGTGTAAATTTTTAAAGACTCTTTTGTGTATTTAAAAATATAACAAATGCTTCTTGACAACTAGTATTGTTGTCTCTCATTCATGGTCATGTAAATTGTCATCTGTAACAAAAATATCTTCATAATTCAAGATAGTAGAAAATTAATTAATGTTAATTTTCATCATCATGTTAAAAAAAATATTAAAATAACTTACATGATAATAATTTTAACGTCAAGATGTCCTCAAAATTATATATCAAGATAAAGAAAAATTATTGTTATTATATCAATATTTACAGTTTAGCCATTATCAATAGAACCATTATTGTTAAAAATATTTACAGTGATATTTAACAAGCTCCAATTAATCATCAATAAAATAAAATTTGACATATTTATTATCAATTTATATTAGACTGCAAGACACAATGACACATTGTTGTTGTTGTTGTTTTTTTTTTTTTTTTATCTACAAGCACAGCTGATCGAGAACACTCTGGAACAGAAAAAAAAACATACACACATTTACAATTGTCATCTAGATGTTTCTGAAAATTCTCAAAGTTTCTCAAAGTTACCAGAATGAACTGAATGATGATGCTATCCATCTCCCACTTGTATCAATCTGTCAGCTATCCAAAAAAATTATAAATTAAATTTAAAATAATTATATTCATATTTTGAAAAAAAATATAAACATTTCCATGATGATATCACAAACTGACATCATCATCAAAATAAAACACACACACACACACTACTTTGACATCACATAAAAATAAATAAAAAACTCGAGAAAATTCGAAACACTAGTCGAGAAAATTTCATCAATATAAAAATATATATTAAAAATAATTAAAAATTAATTAATAAAATATTATTAAATTGTTTATTAGTTAAATGATGAAATAAAATTAATATTTAATGATTTTTATTTGAATAGAATATTGTAGAATATGCAACTGGTAGATTCTCGAAATTGCTCGAAACATCGTGAATACAGTAGAACTCTTCGCTGTGGTGGTGGGAGAAGCAAGTAGTATATAAGCTGGGCAACTGACAGATCCAACATCAGTTTACAAACAAACATTGAACAAGTTACAAGTGAAAGAGTTAAAGTGTTTAAAAATAAAAAAAAAAACAATCACAATGCCTGCAATTGGAATTGATTTGGGTACAACATACTCCTGTGTTGGTGTATGGCAACAAGGAAAAGTTGAAATAATTGCAAACGATCAAGGCAACAGAACAACACCATCATATGTTGCATTTACTGATACTGAACGTATCATTGGTGATGGAGCAAAAAATCAAGTGGCAATGAATCCATCAAATACAGTATTTGATGCAAAACGTTTAATTGGACGTAAATTTAATGATGAAAAAATTCAAGCAGACATCAAACATTGGCCATTTAAAGTTGTCAATGAATCTGGAAAGCCAAAAATACAAGTTGAATATCGTGGTGAAGTTAAAAAATTTAATCCAGAAGAAATAAGTTCAATGGTACTTATTAAAATGAAAGAAACAGCTGAAGCATTTCTTGGTGAAAAAGTACGTGATGCTGTTGTTACAGTACCAGCATATTTTAATGATTCACAACGTCAAGCTACAAAAGATGCTGGTGCAATTGCTGGATTAAATGTATTAAGAATAATAAATGAACCAACTGCTGCTGCATTAGCATATGGTCTTGATAAAAATTTAAAAGGTGAAAAAAATGTACTTATATTTGATCTTGGTGGTGGTACATTTGATGTATCAATATTGACAATTGATGAAGGTTCATTATTCGAGGTAAAATCAACAGCTGGTGATACACATTTAGGTGGTGAAGATTTTGATTCAAGATTGGTTGATCATTTGTGTAAAGAATTTGAAAGAAAATATAAAAAAAATGTTAAAAGTAATTCAAGAGCATTAAGAAGATTAAGAACAGCAGCTGAACGTGCTAAACGTACATTATCATCAAGTACAGAAGCAACTATTGAAATTGATGCTCTTATTGATGGTATTGATTTTTATACAAAAATATCAAGAGCAAGATTTGAAGAATTATGTGCTGATTTATTTAGATCTACACTTGAACCAGTTGAAAAAGCTCTTGCTGATGCTAAAATGGATAAAAAATCAATTCATGATGTTGTTCTTGTTGGTGGTTCAACAAGAATTCCAAAAATTCAATCAATGTTACAAAACTTTTTCTGTGGTAAACAGCTTAATCTTTCAATAAACCCCGACGAGGCAGTAGCATATGGAGCTGCTGTACAAGCTGCAATATTAACTGGTGAAGGTGGTAAATCATCAACACTACAAGATGTACTTCTTGTTGATGTTGCACCATTATCATTGGGTATTGAAACTGCTGGAGGAATGATGACAAATATCATTGAAAGAAATGCAAGAATTCCATGTAAACAATCACAAACATTTACAACATATGCTGACAATCAACCTGGTGTTGGAATACAAGTTTATGAAGGTGAAAGAGCAATGACCAAGGACAATAATTTACTTGGTAAATTTGAATTAAGTGGCATAGCACCAGCACCACGTGGAGTACCTAAAATTGATGTAACATTTGATCTTGATGCAAATGGTATACTTCATGTAACAGCTAAAGACACAGCAACTGGTCGTTCAAGTAATGTTACAATAACCAATGACAAGGGACGTTTATCACGTGAAGAAATTGATCGTATGTTGGCAGAGGCTGAAAAATACAAAGATCAAGATAATCAACAAAAAGAAAAAGTTTCAGCACGTAATCAATTGGAGACTTATATATTCTCAGTCAAACAGGCTGTTCAAGAAAGTGCCGCAAAACTCAATCAAGATGACAAGGATCAAGCTACTAAAATTTGTGATGAAACACTCAAGTGGCTTGACAACAATCAACTTGCTGAAAAAGAAGAGTACACTGACAAATTACAAGATGTACAAAAAGTATGCTCATCAATTATGACCAAGATTCATCAAGCTGGAAATAATCAACAGCCTGGAGCTGGTAATTCATCTGGACCAACTGTTGAAGAAGTTGATTAAACCCATTTAAATTCAGATTAATAATTTAAAAAAAAAAAAAAAACTATATTTAAAGACTGTTTATTTTTTTTTTTACTAGTCAGTTGATTTAATTTTTTTTTTCTATGCATTTATGACTGATTGTAAATTATAAAAGAAAAAAAAAAAAAAATTATAATGTTTAAATGTTAATAATAAATTAATTATTATTTATTTAAAAAATTAAAAAAAATTGTGTTATTATTTATTGATTACCTGTTTATTTTTCAGCTATTTTTAATTAAATTATTGCAATTATTTAAGTTTTTTTTACTCACAGATGTTACATCAGATCTCTGAAATTTCAGGCTTCCCGGCTTTTTTTTTTTTCTTATATTTCATTTATTATTTTTGGATACAATCAGACTTGTCTTCTTGGATACAAAATAACCTATTTTTCATTTTGTCAACAAACAAGTACACATAGTGTAATTTTTAAAAAATTCAATGTAAATCAAATGATGAAAATAATTACAATATTTATAACTTAAAAAGTAACGTTAGTATTTAGCTTTGGCAAGTAAAACTATTTTAGTAATTTATTGATTAATGACTCCAACAAAAACATTCGACATGTTACAAATTAAACAAGAAGAAAAAGAACAAATTAATCATCATGAGGAACATGTTGATGATAATAACAGTGACAGTGAATCATCCTTACTGCAGCCTTCACTTTTTGATAAAAAAAATCTATCATGTGATGGTGAGAATGACGATGATGATGATGATGATGCTGATAATTCAAATGATCCTAATTTTCTTAGGCTAAATTCAAAGGTTTGTTGATGCTTAATAATTGTTTATAATTAATCAAATTAATAATACAATTTTTCATTTGTTTTATTCAGGTTAGATATGTTTATTTTTCACATCTTCTAAAGTCAATAATAAACAATTATAATATGTGTTGTAAGAATCATCATGAATTAACAAATTATGATTTAAAAAAATTAACAAATGAATTAGAGCTAAAAGCAGTTAAGCTATCACTTTATTCAGATTATTATCGTAAAGAAATGTTGAAATTAATAAATAGTGTAAAATATAATACAAATAATAATAAAATATATGATAAATTAAATATTTTTATAAATAAATTACCAACAAGTGTTGATGTTGGTGTACAAACAATGAATGATCATCTAGTTGATGATGAAAAATTAATAATTAATAATGAAACAAAACCAAATGTAAAAATTGAATCATCATTCAAAGATAAGCTAGATGATGATGATGATAAAAATATAAAAAATTTATCAAATAATTCAAATGATTGTTTAGAAATTAAATCAGAACCTCATGATGATGATGATCCTAGTGTTGATGATAATCAAACAGTTAAAAATGAAATTATAAATAGCCAAAAAACAAATGATAATATTATGGAAATATTTGGTGATTTAAATGACACTGGTAAATCATTTGTTGAAGAGGAAAATTCAAAAGATTCATTAATGCAAAATATGGAAGATATGTTTTGTGAAAGTGAAGACAGTAATGATTTATTATCATTAATTGATAAAAATTCAACTGTTAAAAATATTAAAAATGATATATTAAAATATTCAATTGAAGCATCATCAAGTTTAATTGATACATCATCAAAAACACCAACAACAATACCAATAAAATCATTAATAAATAATGAACAAATAAATAAACGTAAATTAACAATTGATAGTTATAAAAAAATAAAAAAAAGAGCATTACAAGGTGATGTTAAAGAAGATAAACAAAGTAAAAAAAAAAAAGGTATTTGGCTTGTTGAACGTATTAATCAAATAACAAAATTACGTGATAAAATGATGAATATATCAATTAAAAATTATAGAAAACATGGTAGATTGAAAGAAAAATTTATTGTATTATTTGGTTATGATGATGATGCTGATGAAATGATGCCAGAATCACCAATTCATATTGAAGAACATTTAACATCTTGCAAAGAAAGAATAGCACCATGGGTTGTACGTTATTTAATGCCTTATTATACTAAAAAAATAATTGATAATAAATTATTATTTAAACTTGTTGCTAAACATATTGCAAATGTTCTTATTCTTCAAAATACATTTCCAGGTTTGTTAATATTATATTTTTAAATAATTTAAAACGATTAACAATTTAACAATTAATTTATTTTATTTTTTAGAAGAAGAAACTGTCAATGAATATATTAATAAATATTTTCAAAACAAGACTTTCATCAAAACAGAAAATGATATTTACATATAAATTTATCAACAATATTGTTGTTAATATTAAATAATTATTATTAACATTGTATTTCATTTTTGAAATATTTTTCTTTCAAGCTCTCTTCAATTATACCATTGAAATTTTTCAGTATTAATTAAAAAACGTTGAATAATTTAATTAATAATTTTTTTATTATAATTTAAAAGTTGTATATTTAATTAGCAGTGTAATTTAACGACACTAAAAATAAAGAATACATGATTATAATCAAAAATGAAATATAAAACAAAAAGATAATTCATAATTAAGCTGTAAATATTTGAAGACTTAAAAGTAAATAATAAAACCTAAAATATAAAATTGTTGTTATAATTATTTTTTTGTAATATTTATTTGCGACTAGACCTTAAAATTAAATAAGGTTGTCATATATTTATTTCATCGAGAAATAAATACTTTGTGACAGGAAAAAATTCAGAAAAAATCGAAACAACAAATGGCACAATATCAAACGCAATTTAATTTATGGAAATTAAATTATCACTTGGCAAATGACAATTAAAAAATTATTTAGTTGTTTTTTATTTGCTTCATATAATTACGTGTCATTTACGAAATTAATATTATTTTAATAATCAAATTAATACAAGTTTAATTAATTAATTAGTTTTTTTTTTTTTTCTAAAATTTTTAATTCATTTTTCTTAGTGCATGTGCAGTGATAAAACCATTGCCAAAATAACTACGACAAAAAAAAAACTGTCTAAAATGAGAAAATTGTAAATTAATTATTATTTAATTAAAAATTATTTATTTAAAATTAAAAAAAATGTATTTTCATTAGGAAAATTTCGATTTTTTTTTTATCAAATTTTTTTAGTTTATTTTTTTTACATTTAATTTTTAAAATTTTTATCCATCATCGAATTTTTGTCGTGAGTTTTTTAAATATAATTTTTTCTTTGTCGTAATTATTTTAGCTAATTAATTTATTACGTGTAACTCGTGTGCATTTTGTAAGCAATTCCATTGTGATATAAAAACCCACTCATTATTTTATCAATTTATAACACTTAACATGATTTAAATTTTAAATTTTTCTTATCAAACTGTTATTCTTTTTCTTTATATTGTAATTTTTCACATTACCCTGATATCAATCAATTAAATCTACTTAATATCATATAATTTAGCAAAAAAAATTTTTAACTATTTAGCTATAAAATATGATTGTAATATTTTCATTGTTTTTTCTATCTTATAAAGTTCATTAATATATTTAAAATTAAACTCGTTAAACAAACTATCGATAGTAATTACGCAAATATTTCTTAAAATTTTTTTTTTATCTCTATTTTTGTACTAATTAAATTTCATTTATTTATTTTTGTTTTTTAGTTGAATTGATTGGTAATATATAAGCCTTCTTGCATGTAATATTAAATTCTATTTACACTTTTAAAAGTAAATTACTAGTAATTATTTTTAAAATAATAATAATAATAATTACGTGATACAAAAAAAGAAAACGAAAAAAAAAAAAAACAATAAAAACTTACAAATAAAATAACATTAAAAATAATAAAAACGGAATGGATTATTTTCTCCACTCGACCTATTTTTGTTTTCCTTTTAAATTAACCTATTAATTATTACCAATATATTGATTATTTTCCTGATGATCTAAAATAGAATAATTAAAAAATTAAATTAAATTTCTTTTTATTTTTAAACATAAAATATTAATTTAAAAAAAGCTTACCATGTTTCTTTGACACTATCAATATTATTACGTGCCCAAATTTTCATAATATATTGCACAAAAAAAACAACAACAATAACAATAATAGTATCAACAAAATTTTTCATCATATTTGTATTATAATTTTGTTCACGTTGTGTTCGTTGTCGCATTCCAAGTTGCTCTAACATTCTTTGTATACGATCTAATTTTTCATTTTGTTCTAATATTTGATTTTCAATTTCTTTTATTGAATTAACCAGCCTAAAATTAATGACAAATTAATTAACAATAATTAATCATTTATAATTAATAATAATATAAATTTACCTTGATTGTGAACGTCTTCTTTTTCCAACAGATTGACTTGAATCCGAGTGTGCTTCAGCTGATGAACTTCCAGAATCTTGTCCAGTTTCAGTCAATGGTAAATTACTTGACAGCTGTCGTTTCGATGATTTTAATACTGACAATGATGACCTTGATTCTGCCTGTAATAACGGCATCTGAAATCATTATTTATTCCCCCAAAAAATACAATATTAATTACTAAACAATTCAAGCAACATTCTCACGTGTTTTTCCCAAAATTCATGATACTATTCCATTAACAATAAATATTTCATATAAAAAAGAAAAAAAAAAAATGTATATTATATAATAATTAAACAATTTATTGATTAATTTATTAAAATGATTTTTTTTTTTTTTTTGCATTATTTTGTTGTTTTTTTAGCTTGGAATATATTAAATATATTAAATTTTTTTTTTTTAGCTTGAATTTGTTTCTCTTGTACCTGTGCTTGTGGATCAGCCGCAACAATACTTCCTGTTCGCATTATTGGTGTCTTGTGACGTGTTTTTGTACGAACAATATAATCATTTTCATATTGAACAACATCATTTCTTGGATCCCATGGTCTTATATCAGCATTTCTATATATCCAATTACCAGTTATAATATCCTGTAAATAATCAAATAAAATAATTAATTTAAAATAATTAAAAATAATTGTTAAACAATGATTAATTAATTTTACCTGTATAAAATATTTTGGTATCCATTCTTGACCAATTAATTTACGATCTTTAGCTCTTTCACGTTGTGCCTCTTCAAGAATTGTTTTAGCTTCAGTTGCAGCAATTTGATCTTCATTATTAATTGCAATTGTAACTGCTTGCCATAATTTTTGACTCTCAAAATCATTTTGTTTTTCTAATGGTACTGTATATTTTTTTAAACGATTTTTTCGTACATCAGGTGTTGGATTAAAAAATAATGATTCTTGTCCAGTTCTTTTGTCAGTTATATTTATTTGTCCATCCCAATAACCAGATATTGATGCTAAAGTTTCTTTACCAAGACGTATTCTTCCAACGACTTGATTCATTTGTTCTGAACCACCCAAAAATGGCTTGAGTTTAAATTCAAGCTCAGTATAATATCCTGTTTTTTCACAAATAATATTAACTTTACCACCAAGTTCCATTGACAAATTACCCATAACAATACCCTTGCAATGTGCATAAGGCATTGTCATTGAATAATCTTCACCACGTGGTAACATTGTTAAAACAGCAACACCATCAAGTATTGCTGATGTTGAATTACCATAAAATTTTGATTTAGCAATTATTGTTGAACTTATTGTAAAACCATCTTGACGATTTGTCACATAAAAACTTGATATTGGTGGATGATGAGAAATCTAATGATGATAAATAAATTATTTATTATAAAAATTTAATAATATATAATTATAAATTAATAAATTACCTGTTCAGCTAAATAAAATGTACGTGAACCATTTGGATGTTGCCAATAACAACGATAAGTTTCACCAAGTAATGGATTATATGGTTTTTTTAAACCTTGAGGTTTTTTATAAAATCCAGATAAATAAAATTTAACAACACCTTTCATACGTGTAAATGCATCATCTTCAAGTACAGCTCTATTTTTACAAAAAACCAATAAATTTAATTACATTTAAATGAGAATTTTTTTTGCATAGTTTAAATACTTACTGAGATAAAAGATCAGCATGATATGCAAGATCAGCAATTTTTTCTAAAAATGAACGATTTTCAAGGATAAATGTTGGAAGTACAACTTTTGATAAATCCATTCCAGATGCACCAACTTGTTTAACAAGAAACCAAATTAATGATTTTTGATCATCTTGTAATTCTGCAACTACTTCACCTGCCTTATAATTTAATAAACAAATAAATATATATATAAATAAAATAAATGAATATCAAAATTAAATAAATATATTTAAAAAAAAATTTATTTACTGTTCCAAGAATTTCATTTTCATCTGCAACATATGGTGTTTCATTTATATTATCTTCATCATCTTTTATTGAACCTTCTGATTCACTATCACTTGCTGAAATTTCAGCATCAGCAACAACACCATTTTCCGGTTGGCTAATGTCGTCCAGATCTAATTTTAATAATCATTATTTATTAAATTATAACCAATAATTTTTATTGTTGTAAAAAGATGTAAAAAAAAATTGAAAATGCTACCTAATTATTATTATTTGATTATAATTAAAAATAGTAATAAAAAAAAATTTAAATAACCCCCCTTCCAGATAATAATATTAAATAAAAAAATTATTTATATATATCAACAGTAAATTGACATGGCATTTTTAAATTTGATATTTCTTTTGTTTATTTATATTGAATGACTTTCTTTTGTTTAGTTTTTTTTTGTATAATAAATACATTACCTTGATCATTAAAATGTTTTTCATAGTCAGCATCACTCCATTGTGTTTCATGTGTTGTTCTTGTATCATGCTGAGGTGAACGTGGTACAATACTTGTCGATCTTACAATAAGTGAAGAACAACGTAATGAAAGTTCCAATGCATCAAGCCAACATTTACCAGCAGCTTGTGATGGTGCACGAAATATAAGATAATTTTTTGGTAATAATTGTGCAAATGCACCTGTTAAAAAACAAAAAAAAAAAAAATAAAACAATATTATTATTAATTTTATATTTTTAAATATATCAAGTTTAATAAATTACCACTTGATTCTTTTTCAGGACCCTTTGGTGCCCAAATTGATTGATCAAGAGGATGAAATAATTTAAAACAAAAACCATCTTTTTTACTTGGACGTTCAATAACTTGACAAGTATTTAAAAGAACAGTTGCAATCCAATTATTACTCTGTAAAATAATATATTAAAAAAATTAATTTAAACAATAAAAACATTATTAATATTAATTTAAGAATTTTTATTACTTTAATTTTTGGATTTTTATATAGTAAAAGTAGACCAGGTTTTAATATACACCATAATTTTGTCCAACTTTTAAGAGTTCCTCTGACTTTAAGCCAATCACTCATAACAACAACTGTTGGATCTTTTAAAGAGCTTAATAATTCATTAGCTACACGTTTTTTTTCCATTCTATAATTTTTTCTTTGAGCTTTGTATGATTCTTTTCTTGTCAGCTTGTTAGAGTCCATTGACTGAAAAAAAAAAAAAAACAAGAAAATTCAATCGATAATGTACATAGAAACACTTATTATCATGATTTTATTTTTTTTTTAAATTTTATATCTTACACGATCAAGTGAACTGTCCATTCTCATACTACTTCCACCCATTGTTGGTAATCCTATAAGAAAATTGACGTTATAATAATCATTAAAATTATAATATTTAAAAATTATTTACATTGATTTTATTGACTGGGGGAGAGACATCATTAATACCAAATAAATTTAACAAGCAAAATGACAATGAATCAAATAAAACAATTATAAAAAAATGAAAAATATAAATTAAACATTAAAAACCAAGTTTCCCAAGCCTCATTAATAATTAAAAAACATATTTTAAAATTTATTTATAACAATTTAAGTAGAATTAAATAGTAAAAATTATCTTTTTCTAAATATACCTTTAATTAACTAAAATAATTGGCATTTATATTAATTTTTTTTGATGAATTAAATGATGATATAATACCTGGAGAAAGCGGAGGAGCACCTGAATTGATATTAGTGATACCAGGTAGTGATTCTGATGATGGTAGCTTTGACAATTGAGCTGGTTGATTTCCTGAACGTGATCGTCGTTCTTCTCCAGTTGCTACATTTATTTATTATTTTTTTAAAATTTTATATTTATCAAAACTCATTTTACATCACGTTTTATTTAAAATTAATTCAAGTGTAAGTCAAAGTATTTATCTAACCAATTAATTTTTAATAATAATATTACAAAAAAAAAAAAAAAAAAACAAAAAAGTAACTAAAAAATTTTGTATTTTAATAATTTATTTATATTTAATTGATTGATGATAATTAATCAAGACTTGAAAGATTAAATATAGGTCAAGCAGATGAAAGGTTTAAAGATTGTTATAAAAATAAACAAGCATCAAAGATTGATGATAAAGCATCAGCCCTAGATGATGATCACAATGACAAGCATGAATTAACAAATTAATATATTAAATCATCATCATCAAAAAAAAAAGCAATAATTACAAATTGAATAATATATTTTATAAACTTGTCTATTGCATAATTGAAAATCATTAATGAATATTTAATATTCTAGGTCACAGTAATATTTAAATTCAAGGATATTTTTATTTCTATTTTATTATTATTAGTTTTTATTTTAAATAAATCACAAGAAATTTAATTGTGTAGACTCTTTTAGATTTTATGTTATGAAAATATAATATTGCACGTCATTGATTATAATGACATGTTATTTGCTGAATATGTCTTTTGGTGACACGTTGTAATATAAAACTTGTGTCATTCTAGTTGGTAAATATAATTATTTAAATTGTTATCAGTTATATTTTATGATTTGTGTATTTATTGTTGATATATGATTAATAAATATAAAAAATTGTTGAATAATACTAACGATTATTTGATGATTTACTGGAACCAGGTGGTGTCATTGTTCTGTATGTATCAGGACCAGTTAATGATTGTGATTCTGATGGTGGCCGAGACCGTTCACCAGGTATTATTGTTGACTGTGAACTCATCTTGATTCTAAAATAAAAAAATTATATTATTTAAATTATAAAAAACATATAATAATATTACACAAAAGTCCTCGATATTTATTTCGAAATAAAATAAATTTTAAATAATTAATTTATTGATTTATTGATATTTTTTAGTAAAAAAAAAAATAAATAAATAATTCATATTTATATTGAAAAATATGTGAAGCTTCAAAAAAAAAAAAGCTATAAATTATAATTTAATTATTTTTAAAAATTATCATAAATTTAATAATAATGACATTATTTTGGCAAGAATATTTTAAATTTAACAATTTTATTTAGCTGTATGAAAAAAAAAAAAAAAAAAAGTCAAAAAAAAAAAAAAAATGAACCTTAGACTGCAATGCAGCAAAAAGAAAAAAAAAATTGATAATAAAAAGGTAAAATAAATATTAGGCCAAGGTTACAAATAAACTTACCCAATAAGATGTTTGTTAATATTATATTATTGTTGTTATTATTTATTTGTATTTTTAAAAAAATATTATATGTCACTTGTCACACCCTCGTAAACAATAGAAAAAAAAAAAACACAACACTGTTTGTACCCGGCAAGTAATTACGTATTATTCAAGTATCCAATAATATGTTGATACAGGTTACTTGTCATTATCAAGATGACGATATACAATTGCTCCAAAATACTTTTTTTTTTAACAATAAATTAATTTTTTACACTGGGCGTTTATTTTTCGATTAATTTTTTGGATTTTTTGAAGAAAATTGATTGATAAATATTTTTGACAATTTGTTTAAATAATGTTATTGTGTTTTATTGAATTTTTTTAAGAATATTTTTATGATTTTTATGTGTGTGTGTGTGTATGTACTTATTGGCATGACTGGGCATGACTGCACGACGCACAAATCACAATTGATCGAGATACCTAGACGAAATTCCCCGCGACAGAGGGCGTACTCTCTCGTGTGCGGCAAATGATGAAAACGGTCGTCGAATAATTAAAAGGTAAAAACAGGTAAAAAAAAGAGAGATAATTTGAATTTAGTTATTCTATTTTTTTTTAATACAAAAAAAAATTTTTTATAAAGAATTATTACTATCGAAATTTATTTCATTGTTATGATATTTGTTTTTCATCTTTTTCACGTACTTGAACATGTAATTCTTGATTTTCACGTGCATATTTATTATTCTGTTCACTTGTTGAATTATCTACAAAATAAATTAACAAAATCATCAAGGATTAATTTATTTATATGTATAAAAAATAATTAAAAATAATTTTTATTAATCAGTTGTAATAATTACCATTATTATCATTTTTTCTATCAAATAATTGACGTCTTGTATCAAATTTTCTTTGTTGATTTATAAAATTATTATCAATACTATTATTGCTATTATTATTAAAACGCAAATTTGTTGTATATATTGATTTTTTGATTTTTGATTTATTTGTATTATTGACTGAGGCATCAAGACTTTCAAATGAAGCTAAATGTGCAGCAACTGAAACTCCACTTTGATTATTTAAATTATTTCTATTATTATTATTATTATTATTAATATTATTAATATTTTTTGTTAATGAATAAAATGTTGATTTATTTGGTGTTGCCAAAAATCTTGGTGATTTTGGTACTGGAATGTGTGACAAGTGATTTGACGACATTGTTGATGTTGTTTTAGCTCCTCCAAAATATGCTGATGTTGATAAATTTTGTAGATGTGATAGACGTCAATGTGTAGACGTTAAAAAAAATAATTTTTTTTATTTTAAATTAATAACAAATATACGTGTTGAGTTTATATTTGTATTTATTTCAATTGGAGCAAACTTTTAATAATTTTTAATTCTAGCAATTTGATCTATATTTTTATTCGAAAAATTTTTGATAAGGCCAAGTATCAATTGACTCAGTTAAATTGGTCCCCATTTATTTATTATATCTTAAAATTGGCATTTAATATTATTTTTATGTAAAAGAAAATAAATAAATAAATAAAAATGTTTAAATATTAATTCAGTTAATTAAAAAAAACTGAAAATAATAATAAAATTTTTTTTATAATTAACGAGTAATAATATTCCATGATAAATTTAGCGCATTTAAAAAAAAAAACTATTTGCAAAATATTTTTTGAAGTATATAAAGAATAAAGAAGCCTTAAAAAACATTAAACATTTTGAGCTAAAGAAAAATGACATCGTAATCCGATTTCGAAAGTTGAAACCATTTTCATTTTTTTCATTGACTATAAACATTTATTTACACTAATTAAATTTTTCTAAATATTAAAAATATCATAAAAATTTAATATCAATTATTACTAGTTACAATATAACAAGTTGATTAACAATCATTTTAATTTACTTTGAAAAATTTATTTTTATATATTCAAGGTCATCAAGCTGTGTAGAAGATATAATAAACATTTTAATTTATAATTTTTAAAAATCATCGTTATCACTGTAATCATCACTGGAATCATCACTACAATATTGATACTGATTTGGTGATTCTGTTTTTTTTTTAGATTGTGCATTCATTGATCTTAAACGACGACCAGGACGTTTCTAAAAATAAATAATTAATAATATGATAAAAAAAGAAAAAAATTAATGTTAATAATAACAAAAATAATAATACTTTATAATAACGTTCCCAGAATGATGTTAAATCACTTTTTTGATTGTAAGCCTCGTGTCTAAATGTTGAGAGACAATAACCATCACGACTGCATCTTGATAATAAACCAATAGAAACAGCATGATCAAGTTTGTCCTTCAATTCAATTTTAAGTATATCGATATTTCTTTCAATTGGATAAAATCGTTTCAAGTGTTCAGCAATCATCATAAGAGTCACTACTGCTCGATTCATCTGTAATTTCTCAACTGCTTGACGTACCATATCAATATTTATTCGAGTGGAATTTCCACAATTTAAAGCTATAAAAAAATATTATATATATAAATATTTAAAGGGTCATTATCACTAGTCATAATCATCATTAATTTATTTATTTAAATGTAATTTTAATAATTCAATAAATAGAAAAAAAAAATGACAAAAAAATGTGGGACAAGCTCAATTTGTTGGATGATGAGAACAGAGGTCAAGCCTCTTCAAAGGTCACACGACCCCCAAGTTCTCCATCACCAGGTTTTTTTTTTTCGTTGGATCAGGTGATATTACAGCGGAATCTGGTGACCGTCCCGACCACGGCCACCCATCCGCTAACTGACCAGTGTCCCTCGTTGGATCAGGAATGTTTTACGCTGGAATCACGATGACCGCACTGGCCACGGTCATCCATCCAACAACTGACCAAGGGGTACGCGGTGCTTAATTTACGAAACCGTACCCCAACTTGACGCACCTTGCTACGGTTGCCCCGATATTTTCTTTGACATAAAAATTATATTAAAACTAAATTTTTATTTATTTTTTTTTTACATAAAAGTATTCAGTTGTAAAATTTGCGTTTATGATATTTCAACCCTGATATTTAGTCATAATATCTGTCTATATTGGGTCAAATAAATGTTTTAAATTTTCAACAACTCATAATTTTTTTTATGTATAAATTGAAAAATCAATATTAACATTGCACGGAGCTTGTATATTTTTTTGTATTATTTTTATAAATTTTAATTTTAAATATCTCGTGTTTTTTATAACCAGGATAATTTATTTCTCGATGATTCAACCGGAGAATTTGTGGTCAGAAAGTTTAGTCATACTATACTTACCCATTCAAATCAATGATTATTGTTATAAGGTTAAAATTTAAAATACAAATAAACATAAATAAATTATTACAATTGTAATTAAATAATTTACCTGACATTTTACTATTTATTTTTGTTTTTTTTTTTCATCAACAAATTTAAATTTAGCTTTGTAATTTATTCGCCATAATTTTATTAATTAATTTTTTTTTTTTTAAATATAAAATTATTATTTTATTATTATTAAAAATGCCATGATAAATTTTGAAAGAAAAAAATATAAATAAAACGTGGAAAAAATATATAAATAAAATAACTGAAGATCGCGATATGCGCAATGATGAGTCATTTAAAAATAAACATGAGAAAAAAAAAGAATTATCAATATAGATATAAAAATTATATAAAAAAATTATGTTGTCATATTTATATGATACTTTATCATCAACACGAGATTATCATTATTATTATTTTAATATTTATTAACAGAGTATACTCCAATTTTTCGTATAAATTTTTCAAACATTTATTTTATAAAAATCTTGATGCCTTTAGATTTTATTATTATATATAATAATAAAAAATAAAATAATAATTTATTTATTTTTAAGTTTATTTAAACAGGATGATTCAAATTGGGGTCAGATAGGTGAGGCACCGGACCTTTATTAATTAAAGGTGTGTCATAAAAAGTCCCAACTGTTCAAAATAAAATATTTACAAAACACAAGCTTCAAGATAACACTATAAACAATCCAAAAAAAAATATAAAAATTATCTAAATAAAATCTGAAAATTAATTATTTTTAATTTATAAACAATAATAATAATTATTTTATTTATTTTTTTTTAATTTAAATAATAAAGAAAACATTTTTTAAATGAATATTTAAAAAAAAAAAAAACAAATCTTCTCTGACCCTTTCAAAAGAGAGGCTTATAAAAATGAAAAAAAAAAAAAAAGAAAGGAAGGAACTGAAAGAGCATAAACAGCTATAAAATTCAGATATAATTTTAATTTTTTAATTTTTTACTATCAATGATAGTAATGGTAATTCATCAGACCCCACATAAATATTTAAACAGATTCAAGTAGACACACGTGGGTTGAGAAGCGACAAATAACTGGCGTCTTAATTATCATCTTGCTTATTACACACAGTCTCCAATAAAAGAGAGATAAAATTATATATATATATATTTTTTTGTTCATATACCAGTCACTCTCATACTCATTGAGACAAGTTAGTCACTACGACGCCTGGTTGATGGCTTGATGCCTCACAGTCATCAGTTTTAATTCAACGTTCAACTTGACTGGATCACATACGTTTCAGTTACAGTTGAATCAAGTGAAAGTACATATTAACTAATGTTTTATCATCAATTTTAAACATACAAAACATGTAAGTTATTTTATTTATTTTATTTAGAAATTTAATTATTATTGGTTTAATAATTAAAGAAATAAAAAACAACAGCAATTAAACAAAGGAATTTTTATCAAGTTAAAATTATTCATAAGATATTATTGTTATGACTCATAAATGTAATTTTTATGTTAAAAAATATATAAAACACTTGTGCATACACAGAAAATAAAAGAAATAAAATTTCTTAGCAATGATTCATCAGTGAATTAATTATGAATTATCAAGAAATGTTAAAGGTCGAAAAAAATGATTTGAATTTTTAAATTTAATATTTGTTATTGTTAAATTAGTTTAAAATTTAAATGGTTGTTTTTATTTATTTTTTTTTAAAGTTATATTTATATACTTTGTGTAAGAAATTGTGATGGAAAAATAATTTAACTGGCGAATGAAATAAATTGAGTAATAGTACAGTTGGGAAAGTATGTAATTTTTTTTTTTTTACATTCTCTGGTTGAGTTAAAACAACTCTAAACATTGCAAGAGTTTTTATACTTGATAGAATGCAGTTTTGTCTGGGTAAAAAATTTTTTAAAAAATAAGGAAAAAAAAAATTACAAATATATACTCATAATTTATTTTTAGAATGCTTCCTGGAGGCCAATAGTCTCACTTGACATTAAACTCCAAATTTACTACTCGAGATAAATTTTAATTTATATATATTTTGTTTTTTTTTTTTTTTCTATTTTTGAAGCTATTAATTTTTTGGAGTACATACAACGAACACTTGATTTATAATCGTATTATTTATTTTTAGTAATTAATTTTGTTTTTTTTTTTTTTCTTTTATTTGCTTAGAAGTAGCAATGCAGAAAAGTGGATTGGACTTGACTTTACCAGTATCACTAGATCTTGGACGAGAGATAGAAAATTATAGATCAAATTGCTAGAATTATTAGTTATTAAAAGTTTGCTCCAATTGAAATAAATACAAATATAAATTTAACACGTATATTTGTTATTAATTTAAAATAAAAAAAATTATTTTTTTTAACGTCTACACATTGACGTCTATCACATCTACAAAATTTATCAACATCAGCATATTTTGGAGGAGCTAAAACAACATCAACAATGTCGTCAAATCACTTGTCACACATTCCAGTACCAAAATCACCAAGATTTTTGGCAACACCAAATAAATCAACACTTTATTCATTAACAAAAAATATTAATAATATTAATAATAATAATAATAATAATAATAGAAATAATTTAAATAATCAAAGTGGAGTTTCAGTTGCTGCACATTTAGCTTCATTTGAAAGTCTTGATGCCTCAGTCAATAATACAAATAAATCAAAAATTAAAAAATCAATATATACAACAAATTTACGTTTTAATAATAATAACAATAATAGTATTGATAATAATTTTAAAAATCAACAAAGAAAATTTGATACAAGACGTCAATTATTTGATAGAAAAAATGATAATAATGGTAATTATTACAATTGATTAATAAAAATTATTTTTAATTATTTTTTATACATATAAATAAATTAATCCTTGATGATGTTGTTAATTTATTTTGTAGATAATTCAACAAGTGAACAGAATAATAAATATGCACGTGAAAATCAAGAATTACATGTTCAAGTACGTGAAAAAGATGAAAAACTTGAAAAATTACGTACAGGTAATAAATAATGAATTGTATAATGTTAATATATTATTATTATTATTATCATTTTTTCAAATTAAATATTTATAAATAATTTCAGTGTCAGAGGCAGTTTGTAAAGAGTATGAACAACTTAAACGTCAATATGAAATTGAAATGGGAGCGATGCACAAAGCTATGCATCAAGCATCACAAGTAGGTATCACACATAATTAATACACCCACACAATTTTTTAATAAACATAGTATAATAATTATAATGAAAAATCCACAAAACATTAACATAATCTCAATGACATATATAATATTGAATAAAATTTATATTTATCAAGTGGTACCAACAAAATCGTCACCTAAAAAGACAATCACAAGCATTGGTATCAAGATTTTTAGATTCAAGTCCAGATGCACTTGCTGAATTATATCCAGATCAAGTTGATAATGATAAAGATGATGTTGAAGAATTACGTCAAACAATAACTGAATTAAGTAGTGAAATAGCAAAGCTACAAACTGAATTAAATTCTGTACGTTTACAAGAATTTGAAGCACAAGAACAAGCAGCATTATCAAATGAAAAATGGGAAGAAGAAAAAGAATTAAGACAAATAAATGATAATATTATTAAACAATCAATTGAACATAATGAAAAATTAGAAAATGTTACAAAATTAATGAATGAACAATATCAAGAGTTAAAAAATCAATATGAAAAAGAAAAATTAAATACAATATTATATAAAAATGAAATTGATAATATTAAAAAAGAACGTAATATATTAGCACATCAAAGTGCAATATTAATGAATGATACAAATAATGATGATAATTTAAAATACATTAATGCAATACAAGAAATTGAAAATTTAAAAAGACAACTTGAAGATGAAAAATTGATGAATCAACAAAAAATTGAACAACTAGAATTAAAATTAAAAGATAATTCTAAAAATGATGAATTTATAATTATTGAAGAAAAACTTAAATTAGCTGAATTTGATTTAATTCAAGAACGTGCTGAAATTGCTGAAGCAGAAGTTGAAAGATTACGAGAAATTATAGTTAATTTAGAGGAAAAAATTGATGAAATTGAAAATTCCAAAGTTCAAATATCACCAGTACCAGCACCACCACCTCCACCTCCTCCACCACCACCACCATTATCACAACAATTTAATGATTCATCAAATGCATCAATTAAATTATTAACTAGGGAAAGACTTGACAATCGTAATTCAGCAATTTGTGATATGGAAAATATTTTAGGAATTAAAAAAAAACCATGTGCAGTTCCTCAACAACCAGCAATTGATGACATTATAAATCAAATAAAAGGAGGAAGATTTACTCTTAAACAAACAGATGTAAAATATATTTATCTATCATTAAACAATTAAACACTATCTATTATTAATATTTTTGTTTGTTTTTAGAAACAACGAGATGATGAACAACGTAAAAAACGTGAATCACAAACAACACCACCAGCTGTATCAGAAATGTTGAGTATACTTGGAACAATGAGAAGACGAGCAAGTTCAACACGTCAATTATATAAATCATCACAAGATTTTCAAATTCAATCAAATCAAGGTGCTTAATTAATCAATAAAAAAACTTATAAATATGTACAAAATGAAAAATTAATAAATAAAACAAAAAGAAATAAATAAAAACATCAATTGTTTACGTGTATAAAATTTACAGTTATATATTTTCGATATTATAAATTAATTAGCCAACATTGTTTTAACTTTTTCAATGAGTTTTGGTAATTTTGCTGCTTCAAATAACATAACACGTCTAAATGGTGTCATTTCAGTATCATCTTCAGCCCATGCACCAGATAATCCACTATCTGTTTCTTTATCAACTGAAAATTCAAATGTACACATTGCATCATCAGCAAATATTTCTTCTTCTTGATTACTCCAAAATACTTCTGGTTCTTCTGTATTTCCTTTTTTTTTATTGGCTTTTTTACCAGCTTGTATTTTCATTTTATATAATTTTGATATTAATACATAATATTGAAATTCATATGGCATTTTTTTTTTACAAGCACGTTCCATATCAGCAATTAAATTTTCCAATAATGGAATTGATATATCAGCTGGTATATTAACAAATCTTTCATTTATTATTAAACCCAATGCTGATGAATCATTTTCAAGTATATTTTTAATTGTAGTATTTGTTTTATCATCAGCAAATTCAGTTGATAAATCTTTTAATAGTGTACGTAATTGTTGTACACATTCTTCATTCTGCAATGAAACCTTTAATATTAATTTAAATCAAATTTATATAATTATATTAAATATTTTGTATAATGTTTTATACAATTTTTTTACCTGTGAGTGAGAGATATTGACAATTGTTGTAATACCAAATACATCATTAACATCATCATCGTCATCACTTTCTTCTTCATCATCATCACCATCAAGACCTTGTTTAACAACAGATCCAACATAATTTCTTGATATTATATGCTCAGATAATGCACTGACATTTACTTGGGCTTTTAAAAATAATTGTTTTAAAAGTATTTTTATTCCATGAAAATCTGGATCCTCTGGTGTTCTACCAACAAAGTCAACCATAATTTTTGTTCCCTGGAAAAATATGATTCATTAATATTGTATATTTTTTTTTCAAGCACATGTTTCTTTATTATTTTTTGAGGTTAACTTTTTATTAAATAGAATTTTGAGTTATAATTACCTCTTCATCATTGACTTCTGTTTCATTATCGTCATTACTGTCTTCATCAGTTTGATTCATTTCATCTTCATCTTCTGGCTTTTTTTCAACATCACGTTTCTTTGCTGGTCCAGCCATTTTTTACTCTGATTTTCTATTATTTTTTCACAATTCACACGCGGTAAGTCGGAAGCAAGCTCAATAAATTTTTTTTTATTTTTTTTATTTTCTTATTTTATTGCAATTTTATTGTGTGTGTGAGAGAGAGAGAGAGAGTGAGTGGATGGAAATGGAAAACAAGAGCAGCGCTCTGTGAAGCAATATATAAAAATATATGAACTATTAATTTTATCTGTCGGTAAACTTTATTAAAAAAAAAAAATTATCTATTTTGATGGTAATAAAAAAAATATTAAAAATTCAAGTGAAGCTAGAGAAAATATTACCAAAAATACTGGAATACGAACTATTGAATAATAATTTATAGTTAATATTGTTTTTAATTTAAATTAGTTTAAAAAATATTTTAATATTTACATTCATTGAATGAACCAGTTGTTATTGTTTCAATAATTTCATAAAATATTTGAAAGTTTAAAAATATCAAAGAAATAAGAAACATATAACTTCGTATTTTTTTTACTATATTTATATTTTTAGACAACATGTCTGGATTGTTATATGATATACCAGACATTGGAAAAACTCTAAATAATTGACAGAATTTTAAAATATATTTCATACTTTTGTGAAAATATTCTGGCTCTTGTAAAATTATTATAAATAATTAAATTAATATTTAATACAAGGTATTTAAATTTTGAATAACCTGTTTAAATTTAATATGAGTTTCATTGAAACGAAAAAAATTAGCCATGTATGTCGAAAAAAAAAAAATGTATTTATCTGAAAATAGTAGTTTGAATTTTAACGATATGAAATAATTTTATTCTTTTTTATTATCAATATAAATGATGATTCATTCGTCAATAAACTTAAAATTTATTTGTTTATTTATTTAGTTGAATCAAAATAAGACATCACATTTATCTGTCGAGTCAGTATTTTTTCTAAAAATTATTACGTTATTGACTCACTAAGTAGTTGAACAAGAAAAAAAAAATAAACAATAATAATGAAAGTAAAATTTTATCCCGGGAAGTCAAAGAATACAAAAACAGAATAATCATTTAATTAAATTAAAATAAAATTCAATTAATATTTTTATTATAAACAATAACGAAGAAAATTAAAAAATTGTAAAATATTGATACAAATAAATTATTAATTATTTTCTTTGTGTCTTTTCCCAGTCACCCAAGAGGTACGACACATGACTCGTTTTTTTTTTTATCAGTGGTTTCTCCTGTAGACCTAATCCACTGAGATTATACGCTTTTCGCACGTCATCTAGCTGCAGCTAGAATTATTTCGTATACGGATTTAAATGTTTCGATTTCGCTCGCATAACAGCGAAATAAGTACTGATCAGTCGACGCAATTGTGAAAAAAAATAAACGAAAAAAGGCTCGATTCACTATGTCACTATCACTCGCTGTGATAGGACATTTTAGGATTTGATTCACTATGCCACTATCACTCGATGTGATAGGACATTTTAGGGTTTGATTCACTATGCCACTATCACTCGCTGTGATAGGACATTTAAAGGGTTTGATTCACTATGCCACTATCACTCGATGTGATAGGACATTTTAGGGTTTGCTTCACTATGCCACTATCACTCACTGTGATAGGGCATTTCTAAGCTTAGTTCCACTTAATTCACTATGCCATTATCACTCGATGTGATAAGACATTTCTACAAGCTTGATTCACTGTATTTCATTATTCATTCATTATATAAAACTCGATGCTGATTCTAAATATGTCATCCTTTTGTGTCCAAAATATGATCCTCAAGAAACAGCAGATGACAAAGTCTTGAAAATTCTGAAACAAATAAAATCAGCTTCGAAATATTAAAATCGTGTCAAACAGTAAAAAACTTGAAAATTTCAAAACCCTGAAAAACATAAAATCCTGAAATATTATTAATACATTATTTGGAAAAGTGCATATAATATCAAATAAAAAAACCTTACATATTAACATACATCGGGATTGGAAAAGGGTGATAATTTATCTATTATAAATTATCACGATAGATAATAATAAATCCTAATCACCCCCGTCTACTCTGTTTGAGGAAGACAGGGTCAATTTATTTTGACTTTTATACTAACGACATTTAATTTGGCATAAAAATTAAATATAATTATTTAAAAAAATCAGTCAAAATAAATTTACACAACAAATCAAATAATATATAGTTTGGAACGACAAGAAGCTTCAAAAAAATATAGCATAAATTTTTTTGTAACTTCAAGGATATTAAAGCACTTTTCTGGGATAGGTTAATAATTACAACTAGTCGGTCTCGATCTAGAGGAACTTACCTTATTACAGCAACCAGCAAAATTCTCAAAGGTAGTCCAGGTAGTCTCCAATAATCCAATTAAATTCTCTCAGCTAAGCCATGTAGAAATCGTCAAGGTAGACCCGAATAATCCAATAAAATTCCTCTCAGCTAAGCCATGTAAAAATCGTCAAGGTGGATCCCAATAATCCAATAAAATTTGTCTCAGCAAAGCCATGTAGAAAACGTCAAGATAGTTTCCAATAATTCAATAAAATTTTCTCAGCAAAGCCATGTAGAAAATGTCAAGGTATATTCCAATAATCCAATGAAATTCGGTTAATTTTCTCAGCAAATAGCCAAGTAGAGGCGTCAATCCATACATAAAAAACTAATTCATTTTGTTAAATCCCGGAAAAAAAAATGTGCACAGTTTTCCCAACATTGCCCAGGATGCATCAGAAGGAGCACCTGCATAATTTACATGCACTTTTATGTTAAATATCGTATGATCATATGTTTTTCGATAAATAAATTCTCCCCACAAATACGTATTGATTGATTGATATTTTCAATTTTGTGACGCGAATAGAGTACAGTTTTCCCGACATTACCCAGGATACATCACAAGGAGCACCTGCATAATTAACATGTACTTTTTATAATAAAAACATCGTGTCATCATATGTTTTTCAATAAATAAATTCTCCCCTATGAATACGAATTTTCTTATCATTTTAAAACTAGTCACAAAATATAGAGTACAGTTTCCCCGAAATCACCCAGGATACTCACATGGAGCACCTGCATAATTAACATGTACTTTTAATTGTTTATCATATTTTCAAGTTCGAGACGCAAATAGAGTACAGTGTTCCCGAGATTACTCAGAATACTCACATAGAGCACCTGCATAACTAACATGTACTTTGAATCGTTTATCATATGTTCAAGTTTTTTTTTCTAATAAATTTCCCACAAACACGCAATCTACATGCAATTTACATATTATGCAAATACTATTTTCAAATTTTTAAAATTAAACATTTTTTCTAAAAACCCGCACTAGCTATACCCAAAAATTCAAAGCCATTATTAAGTAAACCCATAAATATTATACATATAGTTTAGCTAACATCGAACATTTTTCAAAACTCTAAAACGAAAAAATAATAAAAAAACCCCCATGATATTTCACGAAAAAGATGCGAATAAGCAGTGAAGCAATGCCTTCTATACGCAGTTGCGGCGCAACCCTTGCTTGGCTTGGGCAGATTACTTAACGAAACAAATCATTGGATCTAAGATACGCTACGTATGTTTACGTTAGAGATCAACTTACCAGTTAATTAGAAATGAGCATGGATGACACCCACCGCCAACCAGAACCAATAAATGACTTAAGAAAAATTTAGCTGGGCTTGAGAGTATAATAACTTCAAAAAGTTATCGTCGTCAATCTGCCAGGATCTGACAGCCAGCTAAATTTTAATTAATCAAGCTAAGATTGGGGCAGAATTTCTCGATTAAACTCACCGTACCCTGGACCGGTAAGGACTTAAGAAAAATTTAGCCGAGAATCATAGAATAATAGAATTCTGTTTATTTGATTACTCATACCAGTCTGCGATTGGTATGTCAGGTAAATATTTTCAAATAAATCACTTAGCTAAGAGTAAGGGCAAGAAAACCTTGAAAAAATGCCATTCATTCCTCATGACTAAAGTCTCACAACAAATTTTTTTTAATTTGCGACTGACACAATCAACTTGGTTTAATAAGTACACAATTGCTTCAGCAGTCTCGCGTTCCGACCAGAGGCCACAGATAATCATATTGACACAACGTAGCAGCTGCATGCTAATGAATATCGCATAGTTTTCTATGAATTCGAGAAATAGTTCAGCTGAGTTTGGGTGCAAGTTGACTTCAGAAGTCCAGTGATCAGTCTGAGTAACTGCCGCCATCCTGCCCGGTGAATACTTCAAGTATATCATTTATCACAAAATAGGGGTAGACTAAAGACTCAAGAAAAATTTAGCTGGGCTTGAGAGCTAACTGCAAGAGTTGTTGTCGTCAAACTACCAGGATCTGGTAGCCAGCTAAATTTTCGCGAAAAATATCAAAAAAAAATAATTACAAATGTATCGATTTCAGTAAAACTATATATATATAAATTTATCTATTATTGAATTGAAAAATTCCCCGTACAAAAATCGATTGATTAATATTTTTTATTCTGTGACACAGAGTACCGTTTTCCCGAGATTACCCAGGATACTCACATGGAGCACCTGCATAATTAACATGTACTTTCAATTGTTTATCATATGTTTCATTTTTCTTGAAAAATAAATTCCCCCTACAAATACGTATTGGTTGATATACTTTCAATTTTGTGACGTATATAGAGTACAGTGTTCCCGAGACTACCCAGGATACTCACATAGAGCACCTGCATAATTAACATGTACTTTTCATCGCTTATCATATATTTAAGTTCTCTTAAAAAATAAATTCCCCTTACAATTACGTATTGTATATCATATTTTCAGTTTTGTGATGCATATAGAGTACAGTTTTCCCGATATTACCCAGGCTACTCACATGGAGCATCTGCATAACTAACATGTACTTTTAATCGTTTATCATATGTTCAAGTTTTTTTTTCAAATAAATTCCCCCTACAAACACGCATCGACGGATATTTCTGATTTTGTAACGCAAATACAGTGTATAGTACAGTGTTCCCGAGATTATTTGTATCACATGTTAACGTTTTCTTAAAAAATAAATTCTTCCTACGAATACGTATTGGTTGACATATTTTTCATTTTGTGATGCATATAGAGTACAGTGTTCCCGAGATTACCCAGGATACTCAATGGAGCACCTGCATAATCAACATGTACTTTTAATTGTTTAATTAATGATAATTATCATATTTTCATGTTCGAGACGCCAATAGAGTACAGTGTTCCCGACATTACCCAGGATACCCACATGGAGCACCTGCATAATTAACCTGTACTATTTCAATTAAATTTATTTTAGCGTTTCATCAGAAAATCGTTTTCCCCAAAACGCACGTACTAGTTGATATTTTCGAAATATATGACGCAAATAAATTAGAACGCTTTATGTAATTTAATTTGTTCCCCAAAAAAAATATTTAACAGACTTCTTGGCATTAACCAGGATGCACCACGTGGAGGTCCTGTCTGTCCTAGCATCCCATGATCCCCACGTACACACTGAATGATTCTAAATGATTTTATTATAAACTAAAAACTCTATTTTGTCCCTTGTGCAACCCTCAACCCCAAATACTTCAAGTCAAATGATAATTTATACTCAAGAATATAATGAACTGCCATAATATTAAGATAAATTTATTTAATTAATTACTCGAGAAAGAGAGTTTAAAGATATATTTTATATTTGTCCCAAAATTTAAATACAAAACGTAAAATAAAAATGTTTTATTGGAAAAGTGCTCTAACGTCAAATAAAAAAAACCTTACACACTAATATATATCGCAATTAGAAAAAGGTGATAATTTATCTATTATAAATTATCACGATAGATAATAATAAATCCTAATCACCCCCGTCTACTCTGTTTAAGGAAGACAGGGTTGACCCAGTTTGACTTTGTTTAAAAATTGAATTTAATTAATGAAGAAAAAAAAATAGTCAAAATGAATCGAAAAAACAAATTAAATAATACTTTGGAACGACAAGAAGCCTTAAAAAATATAACAACAATTTTTTAAAACCTCAGGGACATTTAAAGCACTTTTCCGGGATGGGTTAATAATTTCAACTAGTCGGTCTCGATCTAGAGGAACTTACCTTGTAACTGCACACTGCAAAATCCTGTAGAAGTTATCCAGGTAGACTCCAATAATCCAAAAAAATCACAGGCACTATTTCACTATCACTATCATGAACTTTTAAATTATTTAACCGAAAAAATTATCTATATTAATTTAACACTTGCACATTTTTTTTTTTTATATTAAAACACCACTTGTTCACGTAGAATGTTCACTTGTTAATTTGAAATAATTCTAAATAAACTTCTAAATTAATTTACCAGACGAAAAAATTAAATTAAAAAAAATTTTCCAAAGAAAAACAACGAGGCTGCACGTGTTTCAAAAATTTCTAACCAAATTTTACTTTAAAATTACGCTGTGCACTACGCAAAGAATGAAGGTGAACTGAAAAAAATTTATCTAGGAAGACGAGAGGTCACTGCGATTTTCTACGACTCACAGGTGAGTCATCGGTTAACTACGAGAGAAATTTGGAAAAACACGTGTCGAAAAGCCCAATGACGAAATAAAAGAAACATATGTTCGGAGAAAATTCTAACGGCTTTTACAATGAAAATTAATATTTATTTAAGACTTTTAAATACCTTTTAAAAAACTAATTGTAAAAATCATGACAAAAAAAAAATATATATACTGTTTTAAAATCTAATTGAAAAAAAAAAAAATGAAAATAACTTTGTAATAATTATTGTAAAAATCACGACAAGAATACATTAATTTAACATTTGAATGTAAAAAAAAAATTGGAAATAATTTAATATTATTGTAAAAATCACAAGAGAAAAAAAAATATATTATTTTAAAATTTAAATGTAAAAAAAAATTAGAAATATTTTAATAATAATTATTGGTTTAGCACGATAATAGTAAAAGAATATTTGATTCGAACTTGCACTTTTTATTTTTACAATTAAAAACCACGAGATAATCTACACAAATTATTTTACCTGTACAATTTTTTTTTCACGTAGCCAGCTCACTTGTTAATTCGAAATGATTCTGATTAAACTTTTAAAATTAATTTACCGAACGAAATAATTGAATTAAAAAAAAAAATTTCAAAAAAAACCACGAGGCTGCACGTGCTCGAATATTTATAACCAAATTTATTTTAGAATACCGAAAAATTTCAACCGGACTGCACGAAGAACGAGGACGAACTGAAAAAAATTTATCGAATCAATTTTCTATGACTCTACTATCTGCTGATGAGTCACCGGTTAACTGCGAGAAACGTGTGTAAAACACGTGCCGGACAGCTTAGCGTAGAAATGACAGAAACATATGCTTGGAAAAATTTCTAACGGTTTTTTAAATGATAAATTATAATTATGTAAAACTTTAAAATATGCTAAAAAAAATTAATTGTAAAAATCACGACAGAAAAAAAAAATATATTATTTTAAAATTTAAATGTAAAAAAAAATTAGAAATATTTTAATAATAATTATTGGTTTTCCACGATAATAGTAAAAGAATATTTGCATTTACCTTGAACTTGCACTTTTTTTTTTACAATTAAAAAACAACGAGTTAATCTACACAAATTATTTTACCCGTACAATTTTTTTTTATCCAACAATCGAGAAATTTCGTTAATTGACTAAACACTTGCACTTTTTTTTTTCTGAAACCGAAAACCACGAGGCTGCACGTGCATTAATTTTAAATACTATTAGGTTAAAACTTTTAAAACTATTTCACTCTATTGAAAAAATCATTTACAAAAATCTAAGACTTTTAATTTTTTTTCTAATGCACGTGCAGCTACTCCAAAGACTTCTAACCAAATTTACAAATTATTTTCAAGCCCGAAAACCACGAGACTGCACATGCAGTTATTTTAAATACTTTAATTAAAACTATCTAAATTATTTTACTTTACCAAAAAAATCCTTTACAATAATTTAATACTCTTAATTTTTTTTTTAAATACACGTGCAGCTACTTCAAAGACTTTTAACCAAACTTGAAAAATTATTTTTTAACCTGGAATATTGCTGCTGACTCCGCTGCAGCCAAAGACTAACTAAATTTGCAAATTTGTCTAGGCCTAGAGGCCGCTTCTATATATGACTAGCTCTGTCTATGAGTCATTTCTTATCAGCAAGCAACATTTGTTAACTTAGCATGCCGTTCATATGAAAAAGGAAAGATTAACATATGATGTACAAGTGTGAAAAAAAACAACGTGGAAAAAAAATTTCTAATATATTTTTTTTATTTTAATTTTAAAACTAAAATTTTTAGAATTATAAAAATTATTAAATTATTTTTAACAATTTTTTAATATTAAAAAAAAATTATTTTACTATTATCCAATCAAATATATACATCGTAGGTATTTGTTTTAAATTCAAACCACGAGCGGATGTTAAAATAGAAAAAAAAATATTTCTAGTTTTGAGTGCTAGTAAATTTTTTCCAGATGAGAGAGACCTCTATAGCTCTATTCTAAAATCATTTTCCAAGAATGTCCCAATAATAATTAATTCCTCGATATAAATTTAAAGATACATAAATGCAAAAAAATAATTATTTTTTTTGGTGTTTGAATCGTTAAAAAAATAAATGAAAAAACACAAATTGAAAAAAATAAATGCAAGAGAAATGCAATTGAAATATTTATGAATTGCCAAGTAAAAATCTTAATAGTTATATTATTTTTCCATCCATTTTGTGCTCTCGATAAATATTAAAACTAAAAATTAAATTATTATACATGACTGAATAAAAATATGTCAAATAAACATATTTTATTTTATATTTTATAATAAACATTTTTATATTTTATATATGCTTCATTGAAAAATAAATTTCCAGCAATTATTATATCTTGCAATGTGGATAAATTATTCTCAATTTAATTCAATTAATTTTAGTGTATTTTTAATTATTGGTTTCAAGTGTTTTTTTTAAATTACAAGAGCGACCCCGCGCCTCCGGCGCGTAGTTGTATATATATAATAATTCTTATTAATCACGTAAAGTACTTTTCTTATTTTTCATTTCCATGAATTACTATATTTGTTTCAAGTTATATAATTATCAATATTATAATTATCGTAATGAACAAAAATATCATTTGATCTAATGATAAACAATTATTAAATGTTTTAGTTGTGTCGTTGCTCAATCAAAGTATTAAAGTCATATTACAGCTTTTTATAAAGTCAATTGTATTAAAAAATGTAATTAGCAATCATACGTAGCAACCACACACTAACTTTTTCTATTTGTTTACTTATTTATATAAATATTTATACTTTATACAATATTTAAATATTAATTTACATAAATATAAATAAATATAACAATACTTTTTTTATCAAATTCGAATATATAGAACTTAATATAGAAAGCGGTAATATGACTTTTGATCTAGGAACGACACAACTCAAATAAATTAATTGCCGAAAATAAACAAACATAGCAACCATACAACAACACGTAGCAACGTGTTAATATGAGAGAGAAAATAATAAAATATTAGTTATAAACAAATGCTAAAAAATTTCGACCAATCACATCACGAATAAAAAGCGGTCAAGTGTACTTTTTATAATAGGATTTTTTCTTTATCTATTTTCTTATTAACTTTGACAAAAAAATAAAAAACAAAAGATTATTTATATAATTTTTTTATTTATTAAGATAAATAATTATTAATAATATTATTTGAATAATTTTTACAACATTTTTGCATGTATAGTACACAATTTTTAAAAGATTTAAATTCCCTGCAAAAATTTATTCTGTAAGTTGAGGACAGATGTATTTTCTGAGATTTTCCTCTGCCTACAGCTAATCTATTTTTTATTAATTTATTATTCTTTTAAACCAATTTCAAACGAGCTTGTAATAAATTTAACTAAAAAAAAAATCTGTAAATTGGGTTGTATTCTTATTGATTTTCTTCTACTTACAGCTGATATATTTCCCTTTTTATTTAGAAAAATCAATTATTTTTTAAATTTATTTTATTGAAATTTAATCCATTACTCGTTCATGTCTCACTCACTCTTTTTTTTTTTTGTTGCTAACAAAATAAACAGAAATAAACAAAGAGAAAGAAATTCATATAAGAGTAAAAGATAAAAAAAAATGACTAACCAAATGTCCAGAAGATCGATGATGGATAATAGGAGACAAGATAACATAATGTCGGGACTTTTTTTTGTGCACAAATGACCCGAAATATCTAATCTATTCAAATAGTACTTGAAATTTACGTTATAATGTTTCTGTTGAAAACTACATGCATGAATCATTTTTGTTTATTTTAAATGAATATTAACTCATCATTCAAAGAAAAACAAGACAATATATTTATTTTGATAAATAATCATTGACAAACGAGAGATCTTTATCATGCAGTCCAGAAAACTCATATGATGCAGACTCAGTCAGCACATATAAATTGAGTGGTAGTTTTTCTTACCAGTCCATCAAGCCGCCAGCCGTTCGACAGTATACATCAAGGAAAATCATCAAAAATTAATTTATTAATTTTTCAAGCTAATAAAATTTAATGTAAGTATTTTTTTTTTGTTATTTGGCTATATTGTTATTTATAATTTTTACTTGTAAAAATAGCTTTAAAAAACTTGAAATTTATTTGAATTATCATGCAAAAAATTAAGATTTTTTATTTAAAATATTTTTTTTTTATATGAATTTTTATTAATTTCAGATTGTTAGTGAAATGTCTGTGATCAAACGTTTGCTTGATAAAAATCTACCAATGATGCCAGCCAACTCAGTAGCTGCGGGTATATTTATGTTAACCATAGCATACAGTCTTATTTGTCCTGTAAGTATTAAAGATCCTTAATAACAATTAAAAAGAGATTATAAAATTAGAATTTTCTTTGAAGTGGAAATAATTAATAAATGATCGATTTTCATAGGGCTCGAGTGTAATTCCTTCAAAAAATACTACTAGTCTTGACTTGTCGAACAACCAACTGATTTATCTTGAGTCAGATATTTTTAATAATTTATCAAAGCTGGAAATTCTTAAAATAGACAATAATAATCTTACGTTATTGCCAAGATATATATTTAATGGTCTCGAAAAACTTAAGTATCTAACTTTATCTTCAAATAGACTAAATCATCTTGAGCCAAGTACTTTTAATGGTTTATCAAAACTCAAATATCTTTATATGAATAAAAATGAATTAACAACATTGCCAAATAATATATTTAATGGTCTTGAAAAATTAGAAGATCTATATTTAAATGGAAACGGACTAAATCATCTTGAGCCAAATACTTTTAATGGTTTATCAAAACTCATACGTCTTGAATTAGAATATAATAATTTAACAACATTGCCAAAAGATATATTTAATGGTCTTGAAAAACTTGAGTATCTATCTTTATCTTCAAACAGACTAAATCATCTTGAGCCAAGTACTTTTAATGGTTTATTAAATCTTAAACATCTTTGGATGGAAGATAATCATTTAACAACATTGCCAAAAGATATATTTAATGGTCTTGAAAAATTAGAAGATCTATATTTAAATGGAAACAGACTAAATCATCTTGAGCCAAATACTTTTAATGGTTTATCAAAACTCATACGTCTTGAATTAGAATATAATAATCTAACAACATTGCCAAAAGATATATTCAAGGACCTTGAACAACTTTTTTACCTAGGTTTACGTTATAATCGACTAAATTATCTTGAGCCAAGTACTTTTAATAATTTATCAAAACTCATACGTCTTGAATTAGAATATAATAATCTAACAACATTGCCAAAAAATATATTCAAGGGCCTTGAAGAACTGAAGAACTTAGATTTAAGTTATAATCGACTAAATTATCTTGAGCCGAATACTTTTGATGATTTATTAAAACTGAATGGTCTTAATTTAGAAAAAAATAATCTAACAGCATTGCCAGAAAATATGTTCAAGGGTCTTGAGAGACTAAAGTACCTAGAGTTAGCACATAATCGTCTGAATAATCTTAACTCAGGTATTTTTAATAATTTATCAGAGCTGACAAGGCTAAATATAGGATCTAATCATTTTACGACATTGCCAAGAGGTATATTTAATGGCCTTGAAAAATTAAAAGTCTTATTTTTAAATGGAAACAGACTAAATCATCTTGAGCCAAATACTTTTAATGGTTTGTTAAACCTCATGAAGATTGATTTATCAGCAAATAATCTAACAGCATTTTCGAAAGATAAATTCAAGGGTCTTGAAAATGTAGAAATCTTAATTTAATATTCAAATTTAGAAAAATAATTCTACAGCATACTTTAAGGTAATGATAGTTGTTCTTGAAAGATAAAAATTTCATTGACTTTAATTGGCTCTAAACACGATTAGAAAATTATACAAATGAAAATTTTTAAAAATATAAATACTAAATAATAATTGGTACCATGATGATATGATGAAATTATTTTATATTTTAATTTTATATTCAACGCACAATTGTTGATATTATTGTTCATAATTAATCATTAAAATTTTTGTAATAGTTTTTTCAATTTATCAATTGTTTATTAATATTATTTTTATTTTTTTTTTGACATTCAATGTACTTGTTGATTACAAAAATACAACTGTATCAAACATTTTGGTACTTTTTTACAAATAAAAATAAATTACATCAGAAATATACAATAATTTTCTTTATTAGTCTTTTATTTCAGAACCAATTAATTTATTATTTAAAACAGTTTATAACTTGAAGATATTATTTATTTTATATTTTCAATTACAATGATAATTTAATAATATAACAATCATTTTTTTATTACATAAATATGAAAATTTAGTATAATTGTTTATTTAATAATTTATCTCACGTTTTAAAAGCATAATTAATCTGTTGTTGTTTTTTTTTTTCTCGTCAAATTTATGTTTTTTTAACACAGTCAACAGCTTTTTTTTGATACTCAAATCATTTCAGTCATCAGTCATTAAAACTATAATTTTTTAACCATTTTTGTTAATGAAAAAACTAAATAATACAAGAAATATAATTATAAAAACTTAAATGAATATTATCAAATATAAAATACATGTTTAAAATTATATATGAATTACATGTAATTCAACAAATTTATTTGGTTCGTATTTTTTTTAATGATGTTCTGATTCCCTGAAAAAAAAAAAAAAAATACATAAAAAATTATCAGTATTTATAATTACAGTGTAAAATATTTACAACAAATAATTATTTATTATTTTAAAAATTAACTCACATAAGGATTTTGAAACGTGCCATTTTTGTTTTCAGAAATTTTATTTCTTTCATGATCACAATTTGTCGATTGTAAATTTCGTTTTTTTGAATTTTGCAATTTCTAAAAAAATATAAATAAAATTATTAAAAATATGCATTATAAAAATTAATTTATTATTTATTATTTATCAATACCTCATTATTTGGTGAATCAATATTTTCCAAGTAACTCGAAGTACTAAATCTATCTTCAACATAATTTGTATTATTAAATTTTCCATGATCTCCTATTAGTAATTTTGGACCAGCTAAAACAACTTGACTATTTCTCTCACACATTATTCCCAAAAGGAGATATCTATCATCACAATTATCCAAAAATTCTTGTACCAATGATCCCAAAAATTTGGGTAAATTTTTTTTCTTACTTGCTGATGAAATTATAAAAAAATCATGATTATCCAATGCATCATGAATAAAACCAATTTTTCTACGTCGATTAAAATAACTCCACAATGTAATATATGATAATTTTTCTTCGTCATTTGTTGCTGTTATTTTAAACACATGAATATTATTTGAATTAATTTTTAATAATTTTGTTAAATACGACCAAACAAATCTGTGACAAATTTCACTATTAATATTCAAAATATTTGATAAATTTTTCAGCAAAATATTATCACTTGCTTCATCAAATCCATCAATTGTCACTGATGATTCAGCAATATCAGTCATTCGCATTGATCCTTGCCATAAAACATCTGAATCATCTTGATCCAAAAACTCTTCAATTGGACTTTCAATTAATGGATCATTGGGTGTTAAAATATTTAAATCATTACTATCTTCAATTACCAATTGATCATCAATAATTACTGGTTTTTCATCAATGATATTTGTACTTGTAACCTGATCATAAACATCATTATTATCATCAACAATATCAGTGACAATTTCATTTTTAATTCTTCTTTTATCATCAACAAAAATTATATTTTCTTCATGTATTATTTGTACATCCTTGTTGAGAATACGTCTTATAAGATGATTATTTGTCACCACATCATTATTAATTAATTTCCAAAATCCATCAATAACAATATTTTCAATTTCTGGTATTTTATTGTAATCAATTAATTTAATCAACAATTTTATAATTTGATTATTCAATATATGTGAATGTATTTCTTCAATAAACCATGGTGTATTATTAATCAACATGACATCATCATCAGTATATTTAACATCAAAATAATCAAGACCAAATTTTAAAAATAAATCAAATATTATATTTAATGCCATAATCCATTTATCAGATGGATAATCACTTGACAATAATAAAACATTATAAATTTTTTTAATATATTTTTTAGCAAATTCACCATTTGATATTAAAAATAAACCAATTGTTTTTAATGCTGATAATTGTAAATCATAATCATTATTTTCAAAACTATCCAACACAACAGTACGATATAATAATTCAAGTTCTGTTGTCATTGTATTATCTGGTATTTTTTTAATAATTCCATTAATAATATTTAAACATTTTTTCATTATTTTAATATTATCATCATGTTGTTGTTGTTGTTGTTGTATTGGATATTTTATTATTTTAATAAACAATGATAATAAATTAATTCTTGATGTAACATCAGGTACAATTTTAGCATAATACATTGTTGCTAATTCAATAATTTTATCATCATAAACATAGCCACATAATAGTGTATATTCAATTAAATTTTTTAAAAATATATCACCATTATCAGTGTCAATTTTAACAATATATTCAATCATTTCAAATAGTTTTCTTAGTATAAATATAAATGGATTATTTTGATCATTATTCATTTGTGGACTTGTCATATTAATAAAATGCTGTATGTAACATGTAAATCTTCTAGTACGTGGTAATACTTTATCAACAGATATTACATTTGACATTGTTTCACAATGTTTTACAAAACAATACCAATAAACAATATTATTACATGTTAATTTATCAATTTGTATGACATTTTTATGTAATGGCAACTCATTTGTCAATGTTTTAATATCTGTTTTTTGAAATAATATATCTAATATTTTAATACAATTATCTGTATTATTTTTAACATCTAAATGACTTAATAAATTTAGAATATTATTGTTATAAAATTTAAGCCATGTTGGTAATAGCTTTGTTTTAATAATACTTATTATTTCATTTGATTCTTGTAGACCATTATTTAATATATCTTGACGTTCTTCAAGTGTTAAATAATCTAAATTTAATTGTTCTAAACAAAAAAAAATATAAGCTGTTGTACGTACTGATTCATTTTTATCATGTATTTTTTTTAATAATGCTTTTATTGATTTATCATTAATTCCAATATTATTTATAATGGCTTTTCTTACTTCTGGACTTGAATCATTTGATAAATATTTTATATATGTGTCAAGTATTTTACAATCATTACTTCTGAGATTTTGAAACCAACCAAGTACACAAATTGCTCCAATACGAATTTTAATTGATGAATCAGTTATTCGATTAAACATTGTGTCAATTATTTTATCCCAATAATCATTATAATCAGCATCAAATATATGAGCATTTAATTTCCATCTATTTTTTATTATTAAATTTAAAAAATAATATAACCTTGATATAAATAATGAGCTTTTATTCTCATGTTTTTCACATATAAAATTAAATATATTTGATAGAAATAAACGTGATTCTTGTTTATTTGATAATGTTGATTGTACGACAAATAATGCTGCTGATTCAAGTGATACTTCAACAAGTTTATTTTCAATTGTTGACAATGATATATTTGATAATTGTAATAGAAATTCATTTTGAAATTCTTCAAGTTTTGACTGTAATTAAACAAATAAACATATTTATTTTTTATATATTTATATTGTTGATAGGTATTAATTGATTTACTTACTTTTTTACTTAAATTGTTTAACAATGATGATACATCATTGTTTGTGTTGGTGAATGCACCGGCAATTATACTTTTAATCATTTTAATTGTTTGACATTTGATTTTTTTTTATCGAAAAAATCAGAGACGTCAATTGTTGGGGTTGACTGTTGAGTATTTTTTTTTTATTTTATTTTTATGATGTCTCACGTGTTAGTTGCTAAATTAACAATTGATAATGAGAAAAAAAAAAAGAAAAGAAAAACGTGTTGTTCTTTTTTTTTTATTTTGGTTTTTAATCGCTGGCGCTGCGTCTCGGTGAAATGAGGAACTTGTAAAATATTTTTGTTGCTTTCGAAAACACATTTGAAAAATTTTTATAGTGTTCATGTATTTTTTTTATATTGTTGTACATATAAATAACACCCTTTTTTAACAAATAATTTAAAATTATCAAAAAATTTAAGCAGCATAAACTAGTGACTATAAAATTCAAATTTTCAGCGAAGAAAAAAAATTAAAAAATATTCTATAACTTGAAATCCTCCGTCAAAAATCGTCTGAAAAAAAAAATTATAAAATTTTTAATTGTAAATAACAATTACGATTATTTACCTCTATTATAAAACTAATTTTTTATTTTATAAAATAAATTTTCTACGCACTCTACAATAATACGCACCAATACACTTGAAATAAATAAATTTCTCAATTATTTTTGCGCTTGCTCAATGTGTTCATCTGCTCCCACTAGCCCAAAAAAAAAAAAATATATATATGATTATAGAAAAATAAAAAAAAAAAATATATATATAGGTATACAAAAAGAAAATTTTATATATAAAAAAGAAAAACAGGACTTCCGGTCCGGCCGGTACGGCCACATTTCCCGCGAGTGAATAATATTAACCCTTAAGAAACCAGTGAGTATATAAATAATTTAATAAACAATAGAATACATTATTATTAATTAAATAAATAATAATTTACATTATTTATAAAACACAACTATTTATTTTTTCATCCAGAATTATCTGCTGGCTGTATCGAAATCGATGAGGGTGGTAAATACAGAAACGGGTTGAAAATATATAACAATTATTTATACAACAAACACACACATAAAATACCATATGTAATAAAGCATTAAACGTCATGCGCATATTAATATTATTGCATAATTGATTCAATAATTTGTAAATTTAATTTATTGACAAAAAAAAAATTTTTAATATATTTTAATTAATTAATTATAAACAACGTAATGAAAAAGGAAAAAAAAAAATTTCTATTATTTAAAAATATAATTTAACATTTTTAATAAACAATTAAATATTTATTATTAAAAAAAATTATAAACAAATCATAAATGAAAAATAATATTTGATTAAAAAAATATTGATTCAAGTATAATTTTATGTTATTTTTAAATTTATTTTTTAGTTATAAATCATTTTTATATATCGACGAAAAAAAAAAGTTGATTTATAGAGTATAAGTGAAAGATTATTTCCGGGGAGTTATTTAAAAGTTAATACGTTACTGTAACACGCACAGCAAGATGCCATTTGGTGTGTGACACATACAAGTTTTTGCAAAATTCGATTAAACTTGATGCGCATGATCGAGTATACAACGCTTATCACAAGGGTAGTTGATAGGGGGTGGTGGTGTTAAAGAAACTAGGATAGAAAATTTTATAGTAAAAATTTTTAGAGAGAGTGAATATTATACAGGAAGAAATTTATCTTGAAATATCCGGAAGTCTGTCAGGTGGCACCACCACCACCACTAGTAACAGAAATTTTTTATATCTTTCTCCAACTACCCCTCAATAATCGTAACATCATCCCTTCTCTATTTTAACCCTATTATATTTTTTTTTTATTTTTTAACACACTTTTTCCAACGTTTTCCTATTCCTCTTCACCAATCATTCGTTCATCTTCCCGCGCTATCATCTGTTACGTTTTTTTTATCGTAAAAAAGCTAACGAGCACCCAAAAAATAAAAAACGGATCGGAATATAAAATTATTAAATAATTATAATTTTTATACAAATAAAATTAATGATTTAAAATGTGTTATTAAAAGAGCTTGTTTATGAAAAAAAAATAAAAAAAATATGAATGATAAATTTTATTTAAATAAAAAAAAGTTAATAATAATTTTTGGATTAATCACATCGATTATTTGAATGGATTGACAGTAAAAAATATTTTAAAAAATCGTGAGTTAATCGCGAATATATTTTATATGTTTAATAAATGTTTTAAATGTTTTTTCAAATTTTTTAAATATAAAATGCATCATGCATGTTTAATTAACCTGTTGCCAGTGTCAAAATCAACATAAATAAAAAAAAAAAAAATAAAAAAAAATAGTGTCTTATTATTCTAATTGTTTTGCATGAATTTTATTATTAAAAAAAAATATTTAAATAAAAAAAAAAATGAATAATAATTATGCCTGATTGTTGGAATTATTTTTTGAGATTAATGATACAATGAGTTGTTAATGATAATCATGTGAAAATATTAAGATAAGAAGATTTAAAAATTGTTCTTTTGAAGGAGTACAAATAATAATAATAAAAATAGGTCAATACATATACATAAATTTACACATATATATTTTCATGATCGATCGTTTATTCGTTATTTTTTAAGCAAAATATATTTCCATCTCTATAAACCTTATCATTCTGTCGTTCTTGTTCGATCGACGTTGTTTGGGTAGGTGGTCCAGAAACCCAGCTGCTGCACGAGCGTACGCATCTCTCCCTGGATCGATTGAGCAACACTCCAGCCAAGAGACGTTTTGCTCAACTCGTTCTTTACCTTTTTTTTTTTTTAAAAAAAAAAAAAAGCTTATCGTTATTTTATATTAGCTATTTTTAATTATACTCAATGACTGTATTAATTAATAATTGACATATTTTATATTTAAACAATATTTCAAATTACATTTCTTTTTTTTTTTTTTTGAAAAAATACTAAACACTTGAGCTTTTTTTTTTTTTATATGGAAATTTTATTTTATTTTTTTTACCTATTTATCATGTCTTTTAATTAGACTCAATTGCTGTGTTAATTATAATATTTTATGGTAATTTTAATTAAAAAATATTGAAAATAAAAAAAAAAATTTTTTTCAGTTTTTTTAAATTAAAAAGTTAAATATTAATAAATAATTAATAAATAATTAAATTTTTAAATGTTCAATTTTTAATTTTAAATAATTCATTATTTATTTATTTATTAAAAAAAAAAATAAATTTATTAAATTAATTATTGATTATTATAATTTAAAAATTAAAAAAAAAAAAAAATTTTTTTTTAATTTTTTTAAAAATCAATTTGATTGATAAATTAAAAAAAATAAATATATTATATGTATATTAATTGACTTGTTGTATAAAATTTTAATTGATTTGTTTCAAAATTTTTTATAAATATTAATTTGACTTGTTATTTATTAATTTTTTTGGAAAAAATCAAATTTAACAAAAAAAAAAAAAGGAAAATTATACTATTGAAATTTTTTATTTTTTTTCAAGTTCATAGATTATTAGATTTTGTAACTGTGCCACAATGAAATTAAGCCATCTGGCAACATGATAGGGGCGTGTTGATCATTTACAGTACCACGGTCTTATTCTCTCTGGGGGTGCGCAACTGGTTGATTTATCGCAGTGCTTTTGCTGCAATTCACATTGTTGATAACTAACGTTACAAATTAGAAGGGTATTTTTTAAAATTTGATTATACATAAAATTATATTAATATACAATAATAAAATATAATTCAATTTTGATTAATGATTGAATCAAATAATGCTTTTAAACTATTCAAAAATGATAAGGTAATAAAGTTGGTTTATTATCATTTTAATTATTTGTAACACATCATCAAAAAGCTCCTCTAAAATTTTCAATTCAATGTATTTATAATATTTGTATTTATGTTTAATTGAATATATATATTTACAAAAAAATATTTTAATAAATAAGCTCAATGATTATAATAGATTATTAAATTATTTTTGAATTTATTTATTATTTTTCATTGATTATTTTTATTCATTCGAATATACTAGAAATCATATCTCTGGAAATTGTAAATCGATTTAAAAGCTTGCTGCTGCTTTTATCAAAGGATTATCCATATCAGATTAATTGAATTCAATTTTCCAAAAATTATTGGTATTGATATTTTTTTTTTTAAATAAATATATATATATTTTATTTTTTATCATTTGATTGATAAAAATTGGAAATATATTGTCAACAATTGATAAAAGTAAATCAATTATTTGGAAATTTAGACTTTTTTTTTTCATCGAAAATACACAGTGTTTTTTATTATCAAATAATTCAATTGATAATATTATTTAATCAATTATTAAATATTTATTATAAAAATAAAAAAAATAGATATAAATTTAAAATATGTATATTATTTTTAAACAAAATAAAATCATATATTAATTTATTTCGTAAAAAAAAAAAAAGAAAATTCTTTTTTAAAATAAATAAATTATCTTTAATATTATCAGTCAATTATTAATAACAATTATTTAAATAAATAAAATGGATTAAATTTTAAAATAATTATTTAAAAATATATTTAAACAAAATAAATATTTATGTTTTTTTTTTGTTATAAACAACACAACATGTTTTTTCAAAATAAATTAATAAATAAATCATTAGTCACTAATTAAAGCTTATTATCAAAATAAAATTTAAATTAATTATATTTAAATAAATAAATATATAATATTTGTTTAATTTTTCTTGAAAAACATGATGTATTTTTGAAATAAATAAATAAATATCTGTATTTTCATTTTTCTAAAATAGTGAATCACTAAAAAATTTCAAGTATGTATATTGGGGATGTATTTTAATGCAAGATACTCGTAATATATATGTATATATATTTTATGCAATCATACGATCATAAGCCGCATATTCAAGCGTTTTTTTTACCCTTCACCATATTCAACTCACACCCTTGCATCCTTACACACTATCACACCCAGCTAGCACATCATAATATCATCCCTCCCTTGAACTGATCGTCAGCGGATATTAAACTTTTGGGACAAAGCAACCTCGGACTCGTTTTTTTTTTTTATTTTTTTAATATTTTTTTTCCATTTACCTTTTTTACTTTATACTTATTTTTTTTTTTTTTCTATACCTTCTTTTATCTGATCCCGGACATTGGAACTATCGCTGCGTAAATGGCACGCGACTCATCACGCGACATTTTTTTAAAATATAATTTCCGTTGTCTATTTTATTTATTATTATTTATTTATATAATTTTTTTTTTTTTATTATAAATATATGGTAGCTGATGTTTTAAATATTTTGTAGATTTTTTTTTTTTTTTTCATGGATGTTATCAGCTTTTTACTGACACACTAACTTTGACCTCGTCATTTTTTTATTTTTATTTATTTCATTTTTTTTTCAACAAAATGTAATACAAGGTAAATTTTTTTTCTACAAATCAAGATATGTTGTATTTGGTAGTTTATATAATTATATGAAATATTTAAATATTATTTATTTTATATTTTTAATAAATAATTTGAATTATATTTGAGTGAAAAAAAAAAAAAACAAATATTTTTTGAAAAGAAAAAAGAATTGTTTGCTTTGAAATAAATTAAATAAAAGAAAATTTGAATTATAAAATGAAAATAATAATACTTGAGATATACTTGTGAAAAATTGTGAAAAATAAACTGGAAAATATTGAGTTACAAAGAAAATAAATAAATAAAAAATACACGCTGAAGAAATAAAATGAAAAAAGCTTATTTTAAATTCATCCGTGGCGATCTCCTTTTTGAATGCACGAGTGATTTTTTTTTTTTTTTTCTTTTTTCATCTTCTTACTCTTTACAACAACTAGTTTATATATATATTTTTTTTTTATAACATTATTATTTTACCCACGAATATTCACAAATACAAAAAATAAATTTTCTAAATTTAATAATGTTTTATATTTCTTTATTAAAATTTTTTTTTATCAATTTTAAATATATTAATAATAAAAATTTTATTTTTATATAAAGTAAAAGTAACTTGTCTATGAAAAACAGGAAAATTTATTTGTTTTTTCATGTACCTATGAACCGTAGAAGAATAAATATGAAAAAAAGAAAAAAAATAAATAAAAAAATGGGTTTTACAAAATTGTAAGAGATTATTTACTGAGTAGAATTTTGTAACAAAAGAATAATGTGTACAGCCGTTATTGTAAAAAAAAAAAAAAGGTAAAAAAAATATGTATATTTGTAAAAAATGGTATATAAAAAAATGAAAATGGAAGGGTCGAAGAAACCAAATAAGAAGATGATGATGAAGAAGGGGTTGTATAGTAAAATTTTCCGCGCAAGCTCAATTTATAGTACTCCTACTTTGTGGGTGGAGCTTTAGTTGTAATTTCAAAGAGAGAGGGTAAAATTTTCATGATGCTTTTTGCGCCAATACTGATGGTTTTTAGCCTCAGTCATCATAACGATAACACGCGCAACGCACCCCCGCGTTTTAAACGCGGCTTTACAAGCCCTCCCACCTCCCCGGTCTGCGTATTATTATCTATAACGTATACGCAATCAAGGTGTGATTATAAATTATATATAAATATAAATTTTATTTAATTAAAATAAATTATAATACATGGAAATTATTTTATATTGATAAAAAAAAATTGAACCGTTTTTTAAATTTTATTTAAAAATCAAATGAAATAATTATTATAAAAATAAATTGAGCTTTTTTTTTTTTAAATGATAATTAAAGTTTTATTGTTTAATATTTTATTAGATAAATAAATAATTAATGTTTATAAATATTTTTAATTAAAATTTAGTGTTAATTTTTAGAAAAAATTTCGACAAAATTGCTGTTTTTTTTTTTATTTAAATTTGCTGTAATTTTTCAATAAAAAATTTCTAATTTATTTAAATAATTCAGTTTATTATAAAAAAGATAAAAATTATTATGTAGATTAATTAATATTAATTTAAAATATTATTTTCGTATGAAAAAAAAAATTTTAAAAATTCGTAAATGCTAAATTTACATTCACAAAATAAAAAAATATTTAAAAAATAAAAAAAAGGACAAATGAAAGTAAAATATTTAACAAACAATTCCTGACTTTTATAAATATTATTTTTTTAAGGCCAAAAGGTATACCTTTCTCTTTTCTTGTACAAAAAAATTTCATCAAGGTTAATTTTTTCTTTCGGGCCCAGTCCATTCCCTTGGCCTCGTAAAAATACAATCCTCGAAAAAACACAAATAACACTGTAAAATAATCCCATTTTTAATAATACAATATCCATTAACAATAAACAAAAAAATAACACATGTGTTTTTAATAATTATTTCAGATCGTTCGCGAGTGTGGATGGTGCTTCCTGCGTCCCATTGTCGTCTTCGTCCCACCATAATTAACAACCTGATAATTAAAAGAAAATTAATAAAAAGAAAAAAAGCTCAAAAAAATATCAAAATGAACCGACAAATTAAAACAAGTTAATTAATTTTAAAAAAGTGAAAAATGTGTGTGATGGTGTTATTTGGGTGCTCGTGGCATTTACATAATTTAATATTTATTAATAATAATCAAAAATAATAAATAAATTTAAAAAACTGTGTTTGTGATAAAATTTTTTTTTTAATTTACAAAAAAATTTAATTAAAAAATCAGTGGAAAAAAAAAAAAATATATTAAACAACATAACGTTTATTTTTTTATTTTTTTTTCTTATAATTTTATTATTATTTAATTTTTATTTATTTATTATTAATTTATTAATTATTTTTAATTTAATTTTTTATTAATTTATTTATTTTTTTTTTTAATTTTATTGTGTTGCTCGTCTTTTAGTTCATTGAAAGTGACAACAGTAATAATAGTGGGAGTTAAATAAATAAATTTAAAATAAAAAAAAAAATAAAATAAAAAATTGCGTGGAGGTGACGGAGACGATATTGAGGGTACGCGGGAAAGTCTCGAGAGTCGACATTTAGCGCTCATAAGTTATGGCCAAGAATACTGTTATTGGATTGGCTTGGATGGGCCTGACCTTCCTCGTCCTTGCTCCAAATTTTGGTAAGTTTAATTAATATCGCAAATTTAAATATCCTTTGAAAAAAAACTCATCAAATTATTATTTTTTTTTTTTCTATACAAACTTCCAACGAATATTATTCATTTTGAAAATTTTATTCAAAAAAATTCATAAATTCACGATAAGAAAATATTTTATAAAATTTTTAATTCTTTAAAAAAATATTTAAAAAATACTTTTTATATTCACGTTTTTTATTTTATTTATTAAATAAATTTGAAAAAAAAATTTATAATTTATTTAAAGATATTAAATCGTCTTGAATTAGGAAAAAAAGAAATTTTTTTGAAACAAATTTCATGTGACTTAATTTAAATAATAAAAATTTTTTTTACGATAATTTTTATTGATAGTTATCGGTTTATTAAATTATACAGTTTTAATATTATTTATAATGATCATCATGTGTAGCAATCAAGAGTGAAATCGTGTATCATGAATTCACCAGTTCAAAGACTTTCACTATATATTTTTTTGTATGTTGCAATTGCGCACGCGTTAAACTTGTCTATACGGTTTTCTAAATACACAATAATATATGTAAAATTATATGCACATATATACATTAAAATATTTAACAATATGTGGATATATTAAATGCAAAATATATGTACTTGTCTGTTCATATACTTAAACTTATTATATAAATTTTACGCGCGTCATGATAAAATAGAGAGTGCATCTTGTTTCTAAATTTTTTTATCTCTGTTATTTTACCACAACAAAAAGAAGATAATATATGTGTTAATGTCGTACGTTTATTTCATTGTATAATTATTTATATAATGAAGAAATTTTGTATGTTTTAAAAATAATACAAAATTATTTTTAAATGTCTTATGTTTTTTTAAGAGATGAAACTTTATTTTTCTTTATATGCAATACTAATCAAATTAATTTTTAAAAATGAATTTTTAATAATTAATTTAAACAGTGTTATAAATCAATAAACTATTTATTTTTTAATTATTTTTATGACATTTTAAATTAGATTTTAACAAAGTGATAAATTTTTTTTTTTAAATAATAATTATTCATCAAGCATTTGTTAATTTATTATTAAATAAATTATGAAAAAAAAATCTAAATTATACTTGAATGTTTAAATTAAATTTGGGGAATATGTTAATAATTAAAAATTGTATTAATTATTATTAAAATGTTGATTATTTTGGTTTGATTTTAAGAATTTTATTTGGATATTTTTTGACATTTATTGACGTTTATTTTAATAGCTTGTAAATATGTGAATAGTCTAGATAAAAATACGATTCAGATTATTTGCACTAATGCAGTCAAACACGTCCTCGAAATATCACTTACTTGCCACAGGCAATTTTTGTAGAAATATATATAATACAACCATGGCCTAGATTGATCCCCAGGTCATTGAATTTTTACTATTCTCGAAAAGCTATTTATTTTTTTTTCCAACAAATACCAATGGATGAGTATATTTATCACTTTTATCTTTAGAAAAAATAAACTCGCATAAAGATTAAAAAAAAATAAAAGATTTAACAAAAAAACCAAGTCACAGTTTGAAGAAAAAAACAATTAAAATAATTTATTATACACTATTAAACAGAAAATATTAAAATCCTTGAAAATAAAATAAAAAAATTCTTCAAATAATTTCAAATCAATTCGGTACAAATTAATTGAATTTTTTATTCAAAATCCATCAATCAAGATTATACTTTTTCACACATTTTTTATTATTCAATTTTGAAATATACACCTATGGTAAATTTTTCATTTGAAATGAAATGAAAAAACTAAAAAAAAAACAAAAAAATATTTTTAAATTTTTCATGAATTCAATAAGGTTTTATTTTACCAATTTAATTTTTTTTTTTTTTTTGTGAACAGTTTAAAACTTGATGGTATATACAATTGATAAAAATGAAAATAAAATTTTTTATTTCAATTTTTTTCGTGGAGTAAAAATATTATTAAAATTTCTTTGCGGTTTTTTTCAAAATTTTTCTAATGGCTCAATTTCAAATTAATAATTAACTCTCAATATTTTTTCACAAAAAAATAAAAAAAAAAATTCCAAGATCCTAGGATAAAGTCCTTTGTGAAAAAAAATTCAAAGAAATTAAAAAAAAATCGAAGAAAACTTGAAGAAAATTTAGCCAAAAAAATCCGATTATTTTCTCCAAAAAAATGTACACTTTTTTCTGAATAAAACAAAAAAAAAATATTAACAAATTAAATCCATCGTTTTGTCATGATCATACTGAAGTTAAAATATTACAAATTTCGTGTACTCTTCGATGTTCGTCTAAGTCTTTTCAAGGATAAATGTGAGATGCTTTTGAAGGGAAGAAAAAAAAAAAAAGGGATGATGATTCAAGTCACTTCGTTTTAGAGCTATTATGTCGTTGAGGGTTTGCTCAATGTATATACCTATATATATTTATTTCGACAAAGTGCCTTTAGTGATAAAGAAAAAAAAAAAAAAAGAATAAGAAATATAGAAAAAAATAAAATAAAGAAATAGCAAAAAAATGAAAAAAAAAAATATAATAATTTATATAATATAAAGAGTAAAATTCGCGTAACAAAGATAGACAATGAACACAAAATGATATGTGTATATGTATGTGTACATTTTATATATAAATATATATATATTTGGAAGGGGGTAAAATAGGGGGAGACGAATGCCGAGCTTGCGAAAAGGGTGACCATTGATGCGTACACAGTTGTGGCTGGCTGGCTTGTGAAATGCATTAAACTACCCTCTAACACCCCCCTACTTCATCTATACATCTACTATATAGCTTTTTTCATCATTCACTCGTTGTCCTTTATACGAATCTTTTTTTTTTTTTTTTTCTTTTAGACATTTACTAATATATAAAAGCATTCATATTTAATACACTGCACTATTTTCATTTTTATCTGTTATTTTTTACTGACTATTATTAATAATATATTTGTAAAAATTTTTATCTGAAAATTGTTGAGAATAATTAATATTATATAAAATGAATTATTAAATTATTATTTTTTTGAAATCTATATGTGAATTTGAAAGTAGAAAAAATAAGCTGCTTAAAAAAAAAATCGATTGAAAGATAAGATTTTCGGGTCCAGTATATATCTTGATTAAAATCAGCATGTAATTTTTTTTTTTTTTTTTATATATTATATATCCCCTTGGCTTTGTTTCTTTCATCTGGTTTTTTTTTTTTTTTTTTTATATCTGACTATGTACTGTTTTGTAATAAGAATCCCCTTTTAAACTCAATTGAATTTATCAAAATGATGAATTAAGTTAGAGCAACGTCCCCATCAAAAGTATTTAAAACACATTAAATTTTTCTAACGCCTTAATTTATAAAATACTTAGTTTAGTTTTTTTTATATAATTATAATGTTATTGTGTATTTGAAAATATATATTGTCGTCTTTAGGGTTTGAGCTGAAAAAATATATGAAAAATAAAAGTAAAAATTTCTATATTGATCTCTCTTTTGTCTTATGAATTTTATGACAATTTTATTTTTGTAATTCAACTATTTGTTATTTTATTTCTGATAAAAAAACAAATTTTTAAATAGCTCTAATTTTTTTAAACACAGGGTTTTATTTAATTTATAAAATTTATAAAAAATAAAAAAAAAATAGAAAGGACTATAGCTATAGTAAAAAGAGGTTAAATTAAAAAAAAAAAAAATTATATTAATATTATTTTATTTTGATATCTAGTCCACAAAAATATTGAGAGATCTCTCAAACAGTGAGATAAAAATATTATTAACAATATTAACATACAAAATCAATTTACAACTTGGCTTGACAAACGAATTCACATATTATAAAACAGTTCAACCAATCGTCATCATAACTATTCACTATCTTGAAATACATCGACACCAAAAAAAAAAAAAAAAGAAACGACAGGTATTATACAATATACATATTGCTGTGTAATGTGTATATACAACAGAGGGAGGGTTGTTAAAAAGAGGGAGGAGGTATAGCTGATGGATTTTCCTCGATATACGTTCTCATCACGTTTTCGAATATATTTATCAATCATTCTCTAGCTTCTTTGTTCACCCTCTCGTAACAACCTGCAATGCTGATATAATACACAGACCCGTAGGGGATAAGTGAGACGCGTGTCCGATATTATTATCGTTCTTCTATAACATACACCCTTTTATCACCCTCGCTTGAAATAAGAAGGGGATCTCTAATCCTTTATTTCTCTTATTTTTGATGTCTGATGATGATGATGCTTTATGAATGAATGCCATATCAAAATTTCAAGTTAATGAATTTTCAAATATATATACGCATTTGTTATTGTTTATATTTGTATAAATATTTATTATTTCATCTTTTATAGAGTATATTTTATAGAGTATACGAGGTTGTTTATGTGTATATATCAACTTCAATTCTAAACACATAGCTGTCAACAAATTTATGTGTTTTGTTGTTTGAGGGAATTCGTGCGAAAAATATAATATACATGTATGAGTCATTCATTTCAGTTAATATACATGAATTTTGATGCTAAAGTTAGCATAAATTTTGAAATAGTATATATTGAATAATAATGTGTAGATGGAATTGAAATTTCAAGTTAAAAATAATATGACTTTGTTATTTTGTTATATTATAGTTTTATCGAGAACAACAGATGCAAATTATTATGGAACATTTATTGGAAAACTTAAAGATTATGCTCATGGTATACGTGGAAAAGTATATGCAATTGATGATACAATAATATTCATCAAAGGTTTTTCATATGATGGAACAGCACCAGATGCATTTTTTTGGATTAATAATAGTACAATACCAGGACCCGGGGGTGAAATTGTACCGTATCCAGAAGGAAGGTGAGTTTTTATAATTTAAAAAAAAAATAAACATCATTTAGCTCGGTGTTGGTATAAAAAGCCATATTTAAAATTAAAATGAATAATTATAAAAATAATTTACAAGCATAGTTTAACATGTCGACATAATGATTATTATGATGATTTAAAATTTGTCGAAAAATAATTATGACAAGAGTATGATCAGCACGATAAATAAATAAATATTCCATTTAAAAATTTATTTATTTTTTTTTTTTTTGCAAATTTACTATTATCCATATATCTTGGATAAATTGAAAATTAATTTATTTAAAAATTAATTAATTCATCATCGTATTGTAATGACTCGCTGTTATTATTATTTCAAATTTAATTTTTATTAATATTTTCATCTTTTAAATGTATTTTATTAAATGTTTATTTATTTTATTTATTCAAATAATTTTGATAAACTTGTTATTGATTTATTTCTTTACTTGCTAATTGATATTTCTATTTGAAATATTTTATTTTTTAAAAATCAAGAGATAAAAATTTAAAACAATGAAAATAAAAATTGATGATAAAATCAAAATAAATCAGTTTTAATTTATTTTTTTTTTCTTTTAAATTGCTGGGGTATATAAGATCGATTTCTAGCTGTCTCGGCTGCTAGTCTAAGTAAACATTTCAAGACCTTTGAGCTACCCTCGTGATTCCACAGTGATTGCCATCGGAAAACCATTCGCTCTTTTCATCCCACTTTTCTTAATCTTTTTTTTTTTTTTTTTAAATAAAATAAAAATAAAGTTAGACAAAGAATATATAAAAGAAATAAAGAAAAGATTCAATTTCATTTGTAATTTTTTTTATTTTTTACTCAGAGAGCCACTAGTATTGACGGCCTACAACAACACAGACGTGATTTTACGATTACCAGGAGGTAAAAAAATTCGAGATATCAAATGGCTAAGTGTCTGGTGTCGACGTTTTACTGTAAGTTAAATTTTTTTTCTATCATTCCATTAAATTTTATTTACTTATTATTTAAATCAACCATTAATAGTTTACATTAAAATACAATTATATTTATTTATATTTCAACAATGTCAATATCATTTAAATTCTCATCAATTTATTTTCAATTACTCCATTTTACAATTTGTAAATAACTAAAAAAAAAAACAACAAATCAATTCCAAATTTCGATGAAATTTCTCTTTGTATTTTTAAAAACACTCTCCTATTTTTTTTTCATAAATAATTGCAATTTAATTAACTGATTTCTTATTTTAAATTTAATCATCAGTCAATTTGATTTTTCACATTGAATGATAAATAATAGCTTTGATAAAAATCATTTTTTTGGTAACAAGATTTTTTAAAAAATTTTTATGACAATGCCAAATAATTTATAGGATAAAAAGATAAAAAGATTTTAGAATAATATGAAAAAAGCCATAACGTAAAATAACGTAATATTCATGGTCAATGACGCGTACCAAATGGATACGGAAATCTTGGTGAATGAAACTAGGGTTACATATATTTAATCCAAAATTCACCCTTGTCCACCAGCTTTACATGGAGCTTCAAAAAAAACCCCTATTCATAAAATAAAAAGCATTTTTTTTACACTTTAAAAAATGACTAAAAATATATCATCAAAACGGATACATAATTTTCTATTTTTACAACTTGTATTAATCAAAAAGCTCAATATATAAAATAAAATTTCATAATATATATAAATTTTTTGATAAAAAAAATATATATTTTATCAAAAATTGATGCATTGTGAATCGATAAATATTTATGATAATGATTTTTTTTTTTTTTTACATTGTGTTTATGAAAAAAAGAAAAAAACTGTCTATCAGTCTGTAAAGCTCTCTTACACCAGGATAACTTTGACTGCATTGTCATGAATAAATCCTGGATAACACAAGGGGCTGAAAAATAAATAAAATAATAATATTATAAAAATAGTAAAATAATAATATATAAGTTGAAATCCCATGTTACATTTACTATCAATAGAGAGCTTTGTCATATAGAGAAATTTATTAAAATAAAAATATTAAATTATAGTATACAGAATCATCTTTTTATTTATCATAATATAAATTTTTTTTTTGAATATTTATCTTAAATTTTTATACAAGAAGTTGATGCATGTAATCAGGTTATGTACTAAGAATTTTCTCTATTTTTTTACTTAAATTTTAAGGGTTGAAAATACAGATTAACATGGCTTTGTAAAAAAAAAAAAATTATTTAAAATTTCTATTGTGTAGTTTGAAAGAAAAAATCTTTTTTTTTTGTACTGAAAAAATAAAATTTTAAGACTTCATTTGCTAAAGATTTGTGGACAATATTTACTGGTGAAAAATGAAAATTCTCTGGATTTTTTAGTAGACCTTTGAAAGGTTTAATTAGAAAAAAAATTTGTAAAAATTACAAAGAAATATCTTTGATTATTTTTCATAATTTTTTATCGAAAAAAAAATGCATGTAAAATAAAAACATTTATGTTGTAAATAATTAGCAATAAGACAATTTAAATTATGTAATTTTAAAAATAAAAATTCATCTAAGTAGTACAAGTTTAAATTAAAACCGACATAAATAACAACATGGTAATTTAAAGTGATAAAATAATTATACACACGTAAATTTCACATACAAAATTTATAAATGAGTTTATGATAAATAAAGTTTACTCACTGGTTTTATCTTGCCTGGTGCATGTACTCAAGAGGTCTTGCACCCTTCATCAATGATGACGCGTTAATTAAGCATAGTCGTCGAAGCTTTTGCACAAAGTAAACGAGGCGACAACCAAGTATACTGCTGTTGGCATCCAAGTAGACCAAAATGCAACGCCCCCAATATTTTACAAAATATATTCACTTGAAATTTTATTTTTTTATTCATTTTTTATACTTGGATTTTAATGTGTCAATGATTTAACAATCTATTTAATTTTTTTTTATCATTATAATATATTTTTTTTTAATTATTAATCATTTTTTTTTTTTATTTTTTAATTTTTTTTTAAAACTAAGATAAAATAAATGGAATAACAAAATGAAAAAATAATTTTTACTTATTTTATAAATAATTTATATTATTTATTAAAAAAATAAACAAAAAAAATTTCTTTAAATAAAAATTATTATATATTTTTTAATAGAATTTATCCTTATCAATTTTATTCAATTAATTTTCAATTTTTTATTAAATTTTCATTGTTAAAATTAAATTTTTAAAAAATTTATTTCAATTATTCTATTTGACAATACCACAAATCAAAGTCAGTCAATTTTCAATGGCAAAAACCACAAATTCCATCAACCATTTCACCACTAAAAAAAAAAAAAATCTACTCAAATTTTTCACAAGATTTAACTTTAATTTTTTTTTAGAAATAAAAAAATCAAACACCCATATAATTAGCTTTCTCTATAACGTCAAATACCCGGAGGTAAAATCAACAGTTTAATTGGCAAAAATAGATGAAAAATAAAACAAAAAAAAAAAATCATATAAGTATTAAGTAGATTATATATGTACCCTTGGTTTTAATTACTATTACCTCAACCAAATTGCCCAAATATCCTACAGCCTTACAATCGAAAAAAAAACTCTAAAAAATAAAAAAAAAATAATATAAAAGACAACTCGAGTGTTTCATAAAAAGTACTTGTTTCTTGTCTTTTTAATTTTTTTTAATTTTCACAAATACAATGTTGTATATATTTCCTAGATTTTGCTGTGATCGACAAATATAATGTTGGATAACCCGAGAACGAGGATAGTCATTCAGCTATATTTTGAGATGAGGAATAAAGGTGGAACAAGGGTTGTAGAGAAGTGGATGAAAGTGCAATACATATATATATTTTTTTACATTTTTTTATTATCATCAAAGTTTAAAATATATATATGTATAAAATGTGTTCACTTTATAGCCATTGAATATTATTGTATATGTATATATATTTGAAGTTGCGCAGACGCAAAGGATTAGGCCAGACTTTGCTTACTGATGATAGAGACAACACGAAAGCCGGTCGATGCTGGCTTGCGGCCCGGGTTTCATCAAGTTAAGCCATCTTCTATTGTATACATATTATATGTATATGTTTAACCTGTTTAATCACGACATTTACTTCATACATGTACTAAAAAATTTTTTTAAAATTATATTTATATATTTATTTTTAGTAAATTAATCATTTTAGGGAATTTTTTCTTCTGGCTCGTTGAATATTGACTTGTACTACTTTTTTTTTATTCAAAAAAATTTTTTGAATAAAATTCATTGAGATTTGTTAGTTGTTTTTTGGTTTTTTAATTTTTTTGTCGTTTAAAAATATTTGAAATTGGGTTTTTAAATAATTTTGGTTCATATTTTTCGGAATAAAAATTTATTTGAGAAAATATTTTGAGCTTTCATCGGATTTATAACATTTTTACACTTTTTTTCTCATAAATTTATTTTTTATTTGAATTAATTATTTATAATTAAAAAATACTCAAAATTAAATTTTAAAAAATATATTAATATATTTTTTTTTGTTGGAAAAAAAAAAATAATTTAAAATTAGAAATAAATATAAAAATTCAAATAAATTATTAATTTTTTTTTTCTTTTAATTAAAAATTTAAAAATTAGCAAATTAACAATATAAAAATAATTAATTTCATTTAAAAATTAATTAAACTCAACATTTTGTATTTAAAAAAAAAAAAATTCTCATACATTTATTAATATTTTAATAACTTTTTATTTCCTCACAAAGTTTTATTCATATTTTTAAAGATATTCAACTTCAAGACAATCCATTAATGAAAAAGCTATTTATATAAATAAATTTAAGTATATAAAATAACTGTTTTAAAAATAAAAGAAAAAAAAAAAAAATTTAAACTTAGCGTTTTGACCACGAAGTATACAGTTTGCTGTAATAATTTCAGTTCCCTTTTATAGTTAGACCCCTGACCTCATCGCCAACAAGCTTTTTACTTGCACACAGTAAAAGTTATAATTTTTATTTTTTTTTTTCATCCCTGTAAAATACAGTTGTATAATATTGCGCGCGCATTAGTTTTTCTCCGTTACATTGACATTTCAATGTGCATGTATATATTTATACTGATGAAAATACCAAAATACATTGAAAATTATTTGAGAAAGGAAAATCCGATTGGACGAGAGTTTGTGAAAGTTATCCAGGTACAGTTTAGTCACGCCCATTGGTATATACCAACTAAAGCTCAGAGAGCAGTAGATATTTTGTCCGACCGCCAATTCAAGATTTTTCTACTAGCCAAAAGAATAAATGAAAAAAAAAACCTGAAAAATTTTATATCTACCCTATATTTTTCATATAGCTATGATACTTGCTTGCTTGGTTTTTTTTTTTTTTGAACACATATATATTTTCTTTTTAAAAATAAAGTAAAAAAAAATATTACGATAGAGAAATGTGTTCTTTTATTTTTTAAAAAACGAAAAAAAGATGATTTGCTTTTATAAAATTCTAAAAATGTTGGTGATGCTTTTGATTTTATGAAAATTAAATTGATTCAATTATTTACAAGTTTATTTATATTTTTTTTTGTCAATAAATTTATTTATTTATTTAATTTAAATGATAAAAAAAGGTAGAATTTTTATTTATTTGGCATTTGAATTTATCATGTGTGAAAATATAATAAATGTTAATGAAAAATTAAGTGAATGAAAATAAAAAAAAAATAATTTATTATTTGAATTATCGTTTGTTGTGTATGTGTGATATTGGGGTTCCTTAGGGACCACCCAGGGTGAGCTTCTCGTTTCGGAAATTGAGACTACTTCGTGCCTCGTTAAACGAGACACTGCTTTAGCCAATACAACCCCTCATACATGACCAGGCATAATTTATGAATTTATAACTCTTATTTGTCTCAATAAAAGTATCACTAAAAAATAACTTTGTATTATTATACAGAAAATTATTCATATCAAATATAGGGGTGTAATAAATAAGTGTAATTATTAAATAATAGTTACAATTGAAATTATCAATAGAAATGTATTTTTTTTAATTTGTATGTTCTTGATAATTGTCAGCATAGAGTATTAAAAAAAAATCATTTATAGTGAGGAATTATTTTTATCGGAGTGACAAATTGGGTACATGGTATTTATTTTTTTATAGAAACTTTATAGAAAACTAGAGAGACAAGATAGACAAGATTTTATATTTTTTTTAAATAACAAATAGATTAGTTATTAATTTTAGAAATTAGCTTTAAGTTTATGCAATTTTAAAGATGCAAAATGATAAGTAATTTAATCTTTGGGGGATTTGTTATTTTTAATTTTTATATACTTTAAAAGGTGTCTTCAAGTAAGCATCAGAAGTTCGTCATCAGACCGGCGGTTCAACCGACTGTGCGAAAGGAATTTAATCATTGATCATATCCTATAATCATCATATGCTATGTGGATCAGTAATAATCCTACTGAAGACGATTGGTAATAATTTCAGGCCTGCTCTTCTGTATACCAGGCTGTTGATGTATGTGCGAAAAATAAATATAATATCTCGACACCAAGCGGAGAAAAACGCAACTAAAAATAACAATTGAATTGCAATAATTTTACAGACTAAAAGAAAATTCAAAATCATGATTAATTGTTTTTTTTTTTAATTTATTTATTTCTAAAAAGACTTGAAAAAAATATAAATATTCATTATAAATTATTATTAATATTTTTTTAAATTAACAAACAAAACAATTAATCATGATTCTGAATTTTCTTTTAGTCTGTGCAATTATTGAAAATTCAATTTTTATTTTTAGTTTGTTAATTAAAAAAAATACTATAATAATAATTTATAATGAATATTTATATTTTTTTCAATTTTTTTTAGGAACAATTGAGTTAAAAAGAAAAACAATTAATCATGATTTTGAATTTTCTTTTAGTCTGTAAAATTATTGCAATTCAATTGTTATTTTTAGTTGCGTTTTTCTCCGCTTGGTGTCGATATATTATATTTATTTTTCGCACATACATCAACAGCCTGGTATATAGAAGAGCAGCCATTACCAAATCGTTCCAGTAGGATTACTGATCCACATAGCATATGATGATTATAGGATATGATCAATGATTAAATTCCTTTCGCACAGTCGGTTGAACCGCCGGTCTGATGACGAACTTCTGATGCTTACTTGAAGACACCATTCAAATTATATAGAAATAAAAATTAAAAACCCCCCTTTATAAATATATTATTAATATAACTTCCATAGTTAACAATTAATCCATTTGTTACTAAAAAAAAAAATTAAAAATAAATGTTAAATAGTATTTTCTCTTAAATACACAAGTATTATTTATTTATTTATAATTATATCTTGTCCCTCTAATTTTCTATCAAGTTGCTATAAAAAAATAAATACCATGTACCCAATTTACCACTGCGATAAAAAAGAAATCCCTCGCAATAACTGATTTTTTATGGTGTCTATATTTTGTCATACTACTATTATTATCATCTCCTTTGTCTTGTCGGTAAGTGGTCCAAGTTGACCAAAAGCTGCTGGATCTAAAAAGATTGACAAAATCTCAGATAATCGCATCATTTTTTTTTTTTTATTCTTCAAATTTTTTTTCATGTTTTTTCTTTTTCTGTCTAATCGGTTTATCTTTATCGTCGCAGCTTTCTTTTTATCACAAATCCATCAGTAAAAAAAATAAATAAAAAACCCACACATATTATTAAATTGAATAAATATATTTTTATATTTAATATGTGATAATGGACAGATAAAAAATTAAATAGTAGTGTCATTGTCTTGTCAGTATGGCAAAGCAACGATACGTAGTTATTTCGTATATATATATCTCTCAAGCCACAATTTATTTCTCAACAATTTTTCCACCCCTTGAGTTCATAATAGTCAAAGAAGAGGGATGAGACCATCACCATCATGACGCAAAGTGCCTCAAGGCTTCTAGATCATGAAGGGTGACGAGATGGTGTAATAGGGGAACCAGCCCCAACGATATATACCAAAATATAAATCCCAGCTTACCAGATAAACGATCTAACTACTGGGGTTTCTTTCACCAACTTTATAAAATTGCATTTTTAGATATTAAAAAATATAAAAACACATCAATTGAATTTATACTTATCATCTATAAATAAAAATAACAAAGTATTTTTTTTTTCATTTTTTTCAACAATAAAAAATATATTTCTTTGAAAGAAAATTTAATCAAGTGAATGAGACATGAGTATTATTTTTTTTCGTAAGAAATTAATTAATATTGATATTGTTTAAATAAAATTATAAATTTTTTTGTTTATGATTAAAGGTAAATTTTGGAGATGTTGCAATACCATCAAATTTAGAAATACCAAGATTAAAAATGTTACCAGAATTTTCAAGACTTGCACATGGATTGCGAAGTGGTAATATAAGTATACTAGATAGTAAAACAATTTACATACCAAATCTTCATTATGATGGAGCTGGTCCAGATGCATATTTTTGGGTTGGTACTGGAAGTGAGCCAAACATCATGGGTACAAAAGTACCAAATGAAATGGGAAGGTAAATAACATACATCAAAAAAAATTACATCATTTCAATTAGCAATATAATGATCTTGAAAAAAATTACAAATTAAATTTTCTAAATTAATTAGCTATCATCTTAGCTTAAATTTTTGTATTATATTTATTTTTTTTTTTTGTCTTATTATATTATTTGTGTGAATGTCGTAATTGCTTCTTGAAAGATTAACAAATAGGGTGAGACTGAATTGAATGACAACTCTCTTATATATATAATAAAATTTTTCCGACTTGAACAGAATACGTCTAGCTATTAATTAGCTAAGTGAGATAAATGAGCTGGATAAATTGTCAATTTTATATTATTCTTAAGAGCAAAGAAAAATAAAATTACCTAAAAATAATTATATTTTTTAAATAGTAAAATTATTTGATTAAATTTTCTTTTGTATTTTTATTTTTTTTATTTAAATAGTTCATCAAAATTACGTGGATATCAGGGTGAAGATATTGAAATTGTTTTGCCAGGATCAATGACTATTTTTGATATTGATTGGCTATCAGTTTGGTGTGTTCAATATAAACATAATTTTGGACATGTTATGATACCAAAAGATCTTGATGTACCACCAGCATTGGGTCAAACAAAAATAACTGTAAGTTGTATATAAATTTTTTAAATTAATTATTAATTATCTAAATTTGTTTTTTTCTTATGAAAATTTATTGTTAAAATTGAATTTTTAAATAGCCGCCTTGGTGGTACATACCAGTAAGTTATTAATGCGATTAATTGTTTTTGTTTTTTCATAAAATATAAATAAAATAAAATAGAAAATGTATTTTTGTTTTAATTTTGTGTATTTATTGATATATAAAAATTTCAGACTGATCCACCAGTGTCAAATGGAATGCCAGGAGGTCAAGAATTGACAAATTGCAAAGACATGCTTGAAGGTCGTGTTCAAGTACAATGGGAATTAATGGGTGAAGATGTACAAATACGTTTATCTGGTAGAATAAATGAAGATCAATATGTTGCATTTGGTCTATCTGGTCGTGAGGGAAAAGCTGAAATGGTTGGTGGTGATGTTGTTGTCATTGGTTATGATAAAAAAAAAAAAAAATTCATTGCTGAAGATTATTATATGTCTGATATTGCACAATGTGATGGTACAAGAGGTGTTTGTCCTGATGAACGTGTTGGTGGTAAAAATGATGCAATATTACTTGATGGTGAAAGAAAAAATGGCATTACAACTGGTAAATAATTATTTTATTACTCAAAATTAAATAAAAAATAAACATCATTTAGCTCGGTGTTGTTGGTATAAAAAGCCATGATATATTTAAAATTAAAATGAATAATTATAAAAATAATATACAAGCATAGTTTAACATGTCGACATAATGATGATTATGATGATTTAAAATTTGTCGAAAAATAATTATGACAAGAGTATGGATCAGCACGATAAATAAATAAATATTCCATTTAAAAATTTATTTATTTTTTTTTTTTGCAAATTTACTATTATCCATATATCTTGGATAAATTGAAAATTAATTTATTTAAAAATTAATTAATTCATCATCGTGCTGTAATGACTCGCTGTTATTATTATTTCAAATTTAATTTTCATTAATATTTTCATCTTTTAAATGTATTTCATTAAATGTTTATTTATTTTATTTATTCAAATAATTATTATCATCATCTTTGATAAATTTTTAATCAATTTATTTCTCCACTTGTTGATAACTAATTATAAAAATTATCTTTGTTTCCTGATAAGGCACCTAAATATATTTAAATTTATCTTAAACTTGTTTGAGTAATAATAATTGATATATATATTTAATATTTACAGTAACATATGTACGACCAATGCGTACAAATGAACCAGTTAAAGATCGTATGATACCAGAAAGTGAAACAAGTGTAATTGCTGCAATTGGAATTTTAAATGATCGTGGTGAAGCAAATGCTCATTGGGCAGGTGATAAAACAGTCGAAGATATACGTATTGATTTTACATCAAAAAATATTCATGAATGTACAAATTCATTGTATAATTTACCTGATGAATCTGATGATGATGATAATCTAAAACCATGGCCACCAGCAGTAATAACAGGTGTTAGTAATTTTACAGCAAGAATTGGACCAACTGGTGGTAAACGTGGTTATTTAAGTATAACTGGACAACCATCATGGGGAATAGCATGGTTTATAAATGAACTTTTGATACCAGAAATAACAGTTGAAAGAGGTAAAACATATGTATTTATTGTTGAGGGTGGTAATGATCCAACAAAACCAGCAAGATATCATCCATTTTATATAACATCAAGTCCTCAAGGTGGATTTGGACAAAAAACTGAATCACAAAGATCAAATGAAAAAGTATTTGCTGGTGTTAATTATGATTCAGATGGTTATCCAACACCTACTGCTGTTGGTAGATATTGTGAATGGGCACATATGACTGTTGATATGAGTTCTGAATCACCAACATTTGCTAATTTTTTTGAAACACTTAGACTTGATTGTGATCAAGGTGAACCTGGTGAACTTGTATGGACAGTTACTGATGATACACCAGATCTTGTTTATTATCAAGTATAAATTATATTTTTATTTCTTTTTTTTGTTTATTTATTTTTAATTAATTTATTTGTTTTTTATCTTTTAGTGCTATACACATCAAAATCTTGGCTGGAAAATTCATGTTAAAAATCTTGGTGAAACATCATCTAGCAATTGTTTATCAACATTAAATGGATTAAAAATATTTACAATAATAATTATTGCAATTTTATCTACAAGATGAATCAACATCTATAAAAATATGACAATAAAAATTTAATAATAAAATACAAACAAAATAAAACAAACGTAACAATATCAATATTTAAAAATAATATTGGCTAATAAATTTTTAGGTAATCATTAAAGTATGAAAGTTAAATGAGACATCGCTTATATGAAAATATCTTTGATACACGTATACTGATAATTAAATTTAGAAATAAAAAAAAAAAAAACACAAAAAAGGTTGTAATCATCCAATAAATAATATTAAATAATGACGATGGAAAAAGCAGGTATTTAAATGAGGATAATATTTTTAAGATCAGATTCAATATTTCATATTAATAATGTACAATTAATTAGAGAACGTGATAAACAAAGAAAGTAAAAATAAAAAATTAAATTGGTTAAATTAAAACGTTAATTAAACACGTCCGTAATTATGAGATAATAAAAAAAAAGGGTTTTAATCAAGTTCAAATGATGAAAAATAATTAAATTATTATTAATCAATTAACTGCTTATTAAAAAGATAAAATAAAAAGAATTTTACAAATTAAAATGATCGATAATATGACAATACTTGAAAATTTTTATTCAAAAAAATTTCTCGACAATAAATTGATCGATCATAAATAAATTTAAAATTCAGACAATAAAATTTATATTATCTTAATGGAGGATAAAAAAAAAAATTAATTGAAAGATTAATTTTGATGAAAGAAAAAAAAAGATTTTTATTTATAAATAAAAATTCACATCGAGATAAAAAAAAATCCAACGATTCTTTAATGTGTAAAAAAAAAAAAAATCATTTTATTAAATAATTTTATAAATAAAATATGAAAAAAAAAAAAAAATTACTATGGGTATATATTTACAATAAGTTTATGATAAATGAAAAAAAATAAAGAAAAATGCTGTCTGTTTGACAATAATAAAATTTAGATGATAATAAAATTCATTACGACAATAAAAATGTTAATGACAAGATAATAAAAATAAATCATTTTAATGTTTACGTCTTGACGTTATAATAATAATAATATTATAAATATTTACATAATAATAAATGTATATTTTAATTTATGACAATGTTTTTGCATTTGTCATTATGGAATTGAGGCCAGTTGTCAATTTGCCATTAAAATCAACAACTTGAAATATCTTTTGAAAAATTAACTTCAAAATTAATTAATAATTATAAATAATTAAAAAATGATTTTTTTTTTTTCATGGAAATACTTGTCCATAGAAAAAATAAAAATAAATTACGAATTCTATATGTGCTATATTTTATCTTCCAAATATGAAGGAAAAAATAATTCGAAATAAAGAAAATTTAATGATATAAGCGTGAAAATTTTTTGAAATAAAAATGAAAGTATAAATCGTGCCTTGAATGGAGGTATTTTATGTCTCGTTTATTCACACTGGATAAATGAAAAAAAATAAATAAAAAAGTTACATAAAAATTGAATTATTTTATGAATTTTTTTTTTGCTTTTTATTGATTTGACAATTGACACCCACTGGGACTTGTTAAAAATATTATCAATTATTCGTCAGGTGTATAACTTTGTTGAAAATTTTTCTTATTTAATCATGAAAGTATTAGTCTTAAAAATAAAAAGAAAGTATAGACGTTAATTAAGAAAAAACGTTCTTGAAAATCATGAAAGTATGTAATAATTTAGATAAGATATCAAATTATAAATGGAAATTAAAAAAAAGAAAAATATCAACCAAGAAGTCAGCAAAATACATAATCAATTTAGATAATAAAATAAGAATATTAATTTCTTTTTAGTTTATTGTTTAATAGATCCATCCATATTGTTCTGGTGGGGGTTGTCAACAAGTAAATAATTATTTTCACGCATATACAGATTTCTAAAAAAAATTATTTAAAAAATAAAAAATTAATCAAATTAATATTGATACATCTTGAGCATGAAAATAAAATATGTTAAATAATACTATTTCACGACTAAATATCTTGATCGACTAAATTTTCGAAACTAAAATTTCTCTGTTGAATAATTTCGAAACTAAAATTTCTCTGTTAAATAATTTCGAAATAAAATATTCTGGTTAATAATTTCTATAGTAATTTTTTTCTTTTTTTTTCTATTTATTAAATTATTAAAATTACATTTCAATAATTAAAATAATACCTCTATAATTTGTCCTAAATAATTAATTTTTTTTTCGAAATTACTAGTAGATATTTCAGATTTTTTTGTCAAGATATTTAGTCGTGTAATATCAAAAATAATAATGATAATAACTTAACAATAATATAGCACTACGATTTGGCAATAGACTTAACATTGACAATATCATAAAAATATAAAATTCGTTATTAATGTATAAATAAATAATAGAAATGTAAAAAAAAAAAAAAGACGATAATTAATAATGTGACAATAATTGCACACAAATTGTAAGCAAATTGATTCGATAATAATTAAAATAATGTATAGTTTAAGGGAAAATGGAATCCTACTTCTGTGAATGTGACAATAATAAATTATCATCTGATAATAATGATATATAAAAATAATTAATAAATAATAATTGGAATACTTTGTCGTCATCAGCTTGACTTACTGAAACGCAACAATTATGTAAAAATATATAAAATTAAAATTAACACTAACAAAGATAAACTGATGTATAATAAATTTAAGAAACTTCAATCATTTTTTATTTTTTTTTCGTTTAAAAAATATATCATCTAAATTAATTTTCAATGAAATCAAATGTAAATTAGAACTTAACAATTAAATAATAGATACAATAATTAAAATAATGATAATAATAAATATTTAGAAAATTTATTTATCAATATTATTATATTTATGATGATAATTATTCAAAGTGATTATAATTTGTCTAAAATATATAAAAAATATCAAAATAGTTTTTATTATTATATCATCAATAATTAATTAACAAATGAAAATAATAAATATTTAAAAAATTATTAATAAATTAGACAATAGAAAATGCGTCTTTTGCTATAAAAATTATTTTATTTAATAATGTGTAACTAATTATTATTAACATTAGAAATGTGAAAAATATTTGAGAGTAATATTTACTTTTTTGGGTGATTCATTGATGACTGTTTAAAAAAAAAATCAGAATCATTCGTCAATAACTTTTTAATCTTTGAATATCAAATCAAATGTCATATCACATTTTCTTATTTTTTTTTTTTTTTTTACTACATATCTACAGTGACGATGAAATCTTCTAGTTCAAATAGAAAAAAAAAAAAACAAAAAAAAAAAATGAAAAAAACAAGTAAATAAATAAAAAAAAAAATTTTTAGAAATTTAAAAACAAAATTGTTGAATAACACAACGATTGTTCAACTAAAAAATTTAAAAAAAAAAAAAAAAAAACTAATATTTATCTATAATTATTAAATTGAAAAAAAAAAACAATAAAAAATTAATTTTCAGTTGAATAAATAAATAAAATTCAATATTAATTTGATGTAGATTTTTTTTTTTGATTGTTTAAATAATGTCTTAAAAATATTATAGAAATTTTTTTGTTATTATTATTTAACAATGATATTTTATAATTTATTTTGTGAAATATTATTGACGAATTTAATGCAGTTTTTAAATGTGGACGTTGATGATATTTTAATCATCTAAATATTCAATTTCATTATTAATATAATAAAGTACAATAATTGTCGATTGAATCATTGTTTCATCATCAAAATGGTTGTAATGAAAAATGAAAAAAATAAAAATCTATATATATTTAAAAACCATAAATAATATGTAAAACAACGAACGAAAAAAAAAAATTGTTTCGTAGTCTATTAGTCGAATTTAAAAAAAAAAAAAATCAAACAAAATGATAGTGTTAGTATGTAAGTTTAAATCGGATTTAAAGTCAACCCAATTAAAAAACAAAAATAAATTTAAATGATTTATGTTTACTTGATATTTAAAAAAAAAAAAAGAAATAATCATTTTTCATATATATAATTGTTGTTATTTTATTATTTTTATTATTACTAATTGTTTTCATGACAAATTATAACAAAATATGAGTTTATTATTTAATTATTATTAACAATGTATTGAATTTTATATTAACTCAATGTGGTTGACAATAAAAATGAGAAAATTCGTTTTGTAAAAATCTGATGTTTGTTTATTTAGAAAAAATAACACAAAAACTATATAATTAATAATTTCAGGTAAAGTTTTTTTTTATCTTGAATAACCCCAAGCATCTTTTTTCTGATCCATAAGTATTATTGATGATTCTGATATTTTACGATAAACTTCACGCATACGTTCTGTTGAAAAATGTTTGTATAATTTATATTGTGATGATGCAATTGTATCAGCAAGTTCAACACAATTTTCATGTTCATTCATTTCAGACATTACATTGAGTAATAAAAGTACAACTTTTGGAATACAAAGACTACGTAATTTATCTAGCTGATGTTTACGAAGAATATGTTCAGGTGTATCCTCACTAACTGGATCAGTGTTTGAGTCTGATAACCATCCACCATCAGGAAACAGAAGAATGTTGTATAAAAGTTGTTTAACCGCCTGAAAAAAAAAACAAATAAATAAACATTTAACAATAAAATACATTTAAAAGATGAAAATATTAATAAAAATTAAATTTGAAATAATAATAACAGCGAGTCATTACAGCACGATGATGAATTAATTAATTTTTAAATAAATTAATTTTCAATTTATCCAAGATATATGGATAATAGTAAATTTGCAAAAAAAAAAAATAAATAAATTTTTAAATGGAATATTTATTTATTTATCGTGCTGATCCATACTCTTGTCATAATTATTTTTCGACAAATTTTAAATCATCATAATCATCATTATGTCGACATGTTAAACTATGCTTGTATATTATTTTTATAATTATTCATTTTAATTTTAAATATTTCATGGCTTTTTATAACAACAATACCGAGCTAAATGATGTTTATTTTTGTATAATAAATTACCTTAGTGTGATGTTCCATTGTACATTTCCATCTCTCCAACTCAGCTGCATACTGAGCTTTTTTATGATCATGTGCAACTTTTTCAGTAAATGTTGGATAAGTAGACATGGATTCAAGTGGTGCAGGTTTACCCTGATGAAAATGTGAAAACCATTCTTGAAAGCCTTCTTGAGCATCAAGATAAGCTTTATAACACAAGTATTCTCTTATTGATGCTGATGCCTTGTAAACTGGCTCATTGACAATTGAAACATTTGGCATTGTTTCTTCCAATGATGGATGTTCCATCATAATTACTTCAATTGAATCAGCTGGCATCTTAAAATTAAAACACAATAATAAATAAACAATTAAATATCAACAATTAATTTTCGTAAATTAATAATTACCTTGTTGAATGCTCTACGAGCAGCATCAACTTTTTCACAAGTCAAAAAATAACGTATCAATGCATTTGCTTGCCAAAGTGCTTCATCACGTTGACCCTCGTAAAATGTTAACCAATCTAATGCTTCAATTTTTTCAATATCATCATCATTAATTTTACATGATAATTCATTATTATCAAAACTATTAACAATATTTTTATTTCTAATATTTTCAACAACTAATTTTGTTATAGCTTCAACATTTAAATTAGCTTCTTCAGCAGCAACTAAACATTTTTTTCTCATATCATAATTTTTAATATTTTCAAGATACGATGCATAAATAATAATTTGTTCATCTTTTGGTAATTGTGATGTATAATATGCAATTAATATTGAATCACCAATTTCAATTAATACATCATTAACATATGTCAATAATACTTTATTAGCAATTTTATCATTAATATTTTTTCCAATTTGACGTAAAAATAATATTAAATGTGCTAAAAAACGTATAAATTGTGGTTGACATATTTTATCATCAATCCATATATTAATTTGTTCCATAAGTTTTTGTATATCATCAAGTATTAAATATTTTTGTATAATATGTTCTGGTTTATTTGATTGATTTCTAATTTCATTAATTTTTGATGATTGAAGATTATCAAATATATCAACAAGTGATTTTTTAGATTTCCAATAATCATCAGTCATATTTGGATAATTTTTACTCATAATACCACGTAATTCATTTTCAACTTCAATATCCATAAGTGTTTTCATATATGACCATAAACCATCTTGCCATGAACATGCAACATCAAGTAATTGTTCAACATTACCACATAAACTAGCATAAATACTACGATAATATATACCAATTCTTGTATCTTTAGACATATGCCAAGCATTTAATTTCCATAATCCACGATTTGGATTACCTTCAATTGGTAATTTAGTATCATTTAATGGATTATTATAATTTGGATCATGATGTGGTTGCCAACCAAGTAAACATGCTGCTCTCCATGGTTGTCCACAATGTATTGCTAATTCTTGGGCACGTTGTAAACGTCCACATCTAACTTCAATAAACATACGTTTTTCTAATCTTTTATCATCTTCTTTATCAAGATCATGAAGTGGTTTACCTTCACGTATTGGTGCATCTGGATCTAATGATTCTACTATTTGTCTCAATGAACCAAATGATATACCAGTTTTTTTATTATTTATTTGATGTATTGTATTTTCCCATGCAACTGTTTTATCAGTATAATGCTCAATTTTTGGTAATGATTCAGCTTGATCAAGTGCATTTTGTTCAAGCCAATCAATTATTAATTGATATTCACGTATTTGTGATTCATTTTTAATGAGATTATTTATAACATCTTTTTCAGATATATGTGTATTATTATTGTCATCATCATCATCACAATCCATTTGATTTTGATAATTTTGTGATGCTAAACGATTTTGATATAGACAATATATTAAACGCCATGTATTTCTTTCATTTTCAAGACTTAATTCTTCATTTGAACGTTTTGTTGTATCAACTTTTGATTGCATTTCACGCATTATTTGTAATGTATCACTACAATTTTGTATAAAATCACCAATTGTCTCAAAAACCTAATAAACAAATAGACAAATAATTAAAATATATTTACTAGATAATTGTTTTTTTTTATATTATAAATGTAATACCTGAGTTTGATTTGAATGTGCTTGAATAATTTCAAGAAATTCATTGTATAATTTTGTTGCTGTTTGTCGCCATGGTTCATTTGATTTAAGTACAATACCAGTTGATGCACTGTCTTCCATCATTTCATGTAGTGACCAATTGTTACCATCAAATGGATCATTTGATGGTTTCATATGTAAACGATCAGATGTATATACAGTAAATGAACCATCATATTCAATTGAATCATTTTTAACTTTTTGATTAAATGAATCATCTAAATTATTACGTGTTAATACACTTTGATGCAATGATATACGTCTTGGTGCTGTTGTTTTTGTGCTTAACCTTAAAAATGAATGTCTACGAATATTTTCTTGACTCAAATTTTTAAATGAATCATCAGAAAATCTATCATCAATTGGACTAGATATGTCCATTTTAATTTCTATTTATTTTCACTATTATTTATTTATTTATACTTTTATTTCTTGTCAATAATTAAACCGTTTTTTTCGAGAGAGACAAGAAAACCCCGCTTTTATTTATCAACTTGAAATGAGGCACTTGAATGTAGCTGCTTATTTTAGACAGCAGCTATGTTCAGCCATCAGAACCGACAACTTGAAGAAAAACATTTACCAACTTGAAGAAATTAATTTTAATCTTCAATAATTAACAATTAATTTTTTTTAATTAATAATAAACAATTGTCTTAATATTTAGTCAATAAAAAACTCTTTTTTATTAATTAATTATCAACAATAAAATTATAGTAAAATTTATTCAACAAACAAATGGATTTAGAAATAAAAAAACCATGATATTTTTTTTTTTTAATAAGAATTATTTATTGTTGTGTGTTATTATATAAATTCTACGTAAAAAAAAAATAATGGTAATAATTAATTATGAACCTAAATGAATGCATGCAAAAATGAATAATTAAAAGATGCAAAAATTAAAAAAAAAAAAAATGCAATTGAGTGATGCAAGTATGTACCTCAATTTGTTCCACACAATTAAAATCAATATGTTCTTCTTTTTTTTTTTTAAATCCATTATATTTTAAAATGATCCAATATATCCTGTCAAGTCCACAACAAAAGAAGAATCCATCAAGATAATTATCTCCTTTTTCCTCCAAAACACAAATTTTATAATCCTGTATATAAATATATTTTATTTATTAAATATCCAAATGAATGTATTTTTTTTTTTAAATCCAAAATCATCATGTATCCATTTTGATAATAATTATTATTAATTGTAAATATATTATTTCGTACTCGTCATGAAATATCATCCCGCGATGAATGATCATCCTAAATCCCAATAAAATCCTTCACGTTTATTATTATTTTAAATCTTCCTTAATTGTCGAAAAGTCGAAAATAAAATTAAGATTCCATCGAGACGCAAGGCCCTTATTATTATCATAATAATATTTATACATTTTTTTTTTTTTTAATTTTATCCTCCAGGTGCGTTTATCCTCCAAGATCCGTTGAACTATCCACGCACTCAATAACAAAAAAAATTTAAAAAAAGTAAAAATTGTTTTTTAAAATCACTTGATTTAAAAATTTAAAAAAAAAATTATATAATTTGTTAATGAATAAATAAAAATTGTTAAAATGCAAACTACTTTTTGATGGAAAAAAATTAATTTAAATAAAAAAAATTATTAATGATAATTAAGATAAAAAAAAAAAAATGTTTAATCAAACTGCTTTGAATCCTTCTGTGGCCATCTGTGCATTTTGTCTCGATGAAAATCCAGTTTTTTAATATTTTTTTTCATTCGCGTTCCCTTTAGTCTTTTAATTTTTTAAATTAATTTTTTTATTTATTTATCCTGAATCCGGTTATTTTTCTATATTTTTTTTTTTTTAAATATTCCTCTTGTTAATTTTATCCTGTCCATTATTTTTAAAATCCCTTTTACTTGATATTATTATTTTTTTTTTTTTTAAATAAACAAATATTGTCCGAATAAAATCCATCCAAAACGCGGGCTTCCATAATCCATCGAAGAATCAAGATCGTGTGGGATTCAGTTTTTCATTCATTGTGGTACAATCCAATCCAATATACAAAAGAAGAAAAAATACATTAGTTTCTTAATACACATACATATTATCATTGAATTCAGATTTTTATTATTATTTTAATAATTAATTACTATTTTAAATTCCTTTTTTTATTTAAAAAACAATTTTTTTTTTTCTTTCATTTGAAAATGTTTAACAATTTTCATTTAATTTTTCATGTGAATTTTATTTTTTTTCTTTTTTCATTATTTTATATTATAAATATATTTAGAAAAAAAAAAAAATTTTTTTTATTTATTTACGTTAAAAGGCAGATGGATAATTAAAAATAGAAAAATTATTTCTTTCTTTTTTTTCTTCATTATTAATGTTTTTTTAAAAAAAAAAAAAAAATCAAATTCACTCGTGTTTTCAAACAGCTGTGTGTTTGTTGATTAATTAATTATTATTTTTTTTTTTTTTTATAAATTATTTATCTAAATTAAGGTGCTATTATTAAACTCACTCGAAAAAAAAAATCAGGTATATCATTTAATGTTTTGTTAAATTTATAAAAAAAAAAAAAAAGAAAAATTTTTTCTACAATTTTTTTGATGAATTTTGTTTGTTTTTTTTGTTGTTAGTGATAATATACTTTGTAAAAGAATATTATTTATAAAAACTTATAAATTTTAATCGAGTCAATAACTAGTCAAAAATAATTTTGAGCATTTTTATCGACTTTTTGTGTTATTTTGAATTTTCTCTTTCTTTTTTTCCATTTAAGATGTCAATCTCAACTTCATGCAATTAGCACATTAAATTGAAAATTATAATTAAAATTAAAATCATAACGGAATGTTTAATTGTACAAAACGATTTAATTAATTTAAAAAAAAATAATAACAATTAATATTAAATTGGCTTATTTAAAAGAAAAAGAAAAAACAAAACAAATCAACACGATTTCCTAATAATTCATTTAAAAAACCTTCGTCTCATTATTTTATTATTTTTTTTTTTTTACACACTATTGTTGTTTTGTTGTTAATAATATTATTAATTGTAAATAAAAAAAAAAATTGGAAAAAAGTGTCTTTAATTAGTCACAAAAATAATAAATTTAGGAAAAAAAAAAAAAAAGCAAATTTCCAATTGATTGTGTTATTTGAAAAGTTAATTAATTAATCATCATTATTATTATTTTTCGTTTGTCTAAATTATTTTACACCAGAAGAGATAAACAAAATAAAAAAAAACAAAAAGATTTGAAATAAAAAGAAAGATAAATTATTGAATAAGAGCAAAATTAAAAAAAAAAGAAAAAAAAAAAAATTAAATTTAATATCTTTTTTTTTTTTTTTTTGTTTTTTCATTGTTTTGTGTTATGATGGACATGTATAATGACTTATACGTACACACTTAGTCGTAAGAGCGTGATCTGGAGCGTGATCTTGAACGCGAATAATTACGTCGAAGTGGTGAATATGTTGGTGATCCACGTCGACGTGGACTATAGCTACGTGAACGACTACGACCTCTGTCACGATCTTCACTGCGTCCACGATCACTACCAGCATGATCTTCCTTAACACGAATATAAGCAACTTCACCCTGTTAAAAAACAACAACAATAATAATCATCATAAATAATTTAATCAATAATAAATAAATAATATATGACAAACAAACCTCATGTGATCTAAAACGTGAATCATCAAGTTTTTTAACAGCATATTTCATATCTTCATAACGTAAAAATTCAACAACACCAGTACCATCTTTATAAACATCAGCAAAACAAACATCACCAGCTTCTCTCATATGATCTTTTAAATCTTGCCAACTACCAGATGGTGGTAGACCAGTTACAAGTACACGATATTGTGAACGACGTGCTGGTGGACCACGTCCACGTTGATTACTCATTTCACCACGTCCACCACGTCCACCACTATCACCACCACGTCCACCACGAAAATTATTACTTGGTCCACCACCACGAGGAAATTCAACACGTAATCTATAACCATCATAATCATATCCATCTCTTGCATGAACAGCATCTTCAGCATCTCTATTAATTAAACAAATTTTATATTATTAATTAATCATTTGAAATTCAAGTTTTATTTAATACAATAATATTTACCTTGGATCATCAAATTCAACAAACGCAAATGGTGGTCCCCTTCGATTTTTCAAATCAACAAATGTTACTTTACCAAATTTATAAAATAAATCTTGTATATCCTTGGTTCTAATATCTGGTGGTAAATTTCCCACGTATATTCTACACTCATTTCTTCCTCCGTGAGACATTATTATTATTTACAATTATTATTAATTTTATGCTCAATTTATATATAAATATTTTTACTCCTTTTTTTTGTTTTGTTATTGTTGATGTGTTTCTCTCTTTTTTCTTGATAAAAATTTTATAATTTAAAGCCTTTTTTTTTGTTTGTTATTAATTATTTATTTATTTTAGTATTATTTATAAATAAAGGGCACTTTGTTGAGTGTTAATTTTAATCCAAATGCCACTTTTACTCTTTTTTTTTTTTTTTTTTTTTTTACAACTTTTTTCTACTACGTATTTATACTCAGAAACAAGATGGCCGGTTAAAATAAATTCAAGATGCCGACATGTGCTGCCGCCATAATAATAAATACAACTAAAATTATAAATAAATTATATTGTTAATAAATAATAATTAACAATAATATATAATTAAAAATTAATTAATAATTATTTATTATAAATTTGAGTGTTTTGTTGATTTAAAAACGCTAAAAACTCAAAATTTATTTTAAAAATTTTTTATAAATATTATTTTGTTTTTAATTTTTTAAATTCAATATTTAATAATAAATTTATTAATAAATAATTATTATTTAAATATTAATAGTTAAATAAATAATAAATTTTGTTAAAAAATAAATAAAAAAATTTGTTATTTTTTTGTTTTTTGGCGCCACTTTATGACGGCCATTTCATGAAATATATATAAATTGATAGAAGACGCTGATAGAAGACCCTGCCAGTCAGCCAATGAAAGAATAGGATCAATAGTTTACAGACCAGGCGCTTCAATCTTCAGTCTGTTCGACAAAATTTCAGAGTCAGCTCGTGTCCAGAGATAAATTTTCTGGAAAAATAAATTTATAATAATATAAAAATAAATAAATTATTTTTAAATTAAAAATAACTCAATATATATTATATTTTTGGCAAGTTTTTCAACAAAATTATTTATTAAAATTCATAATATTTATCAAGGATTATTGATAATTAATAAAACGTTGGCGATTTAACCAAAGAAAGTACGTATTTACTTGAAAATTAATTTATATATTGACTTAAGAAAAAAAAAAAAAAAAATTTGCTGATTTTTTTACATGTCATCATTTAACTAATTTATCTTGATTAAAAAAAATTTTTTCCTTGATTATTATCAATATTTTTCCATGTAAATAAACGAAAATTGATTATTAATTTTTTTTTGATATAATTTCCAAAAAAATTAGTCAATAAAATCGACCCAATTTTTTTATCGCATGCAATTTTCTATTTTTATTATTCCATATATCGACAAAACTAATCCTCCCGCGTTTCTACCCCCCACATTTTTTTTTCTCCTTCAATCAAAAAATATAAATAGTAATAAATAATTTTATTAGCTCTAAAACGTAAATTTTATTTATTAAAACATGCCGGCGTTTAATGTTAAAGCAACCATTAAAATATCACGAGTACCTTTGACAAGGTCTGTCCGGTTTTTGCTATTTACTTTTACAAAAAAAAAAAATATATACATGATGATTTTGGTTAAGTGATTATTGATTAACGTATATTTTCATAAATCAAAAAAATAAAATAATCATTGACAGGTAATTTTATTGTAACATAAAATTCATCAAGGTCTCAAAATTTGTTAAATCAATGATGAACAAAAAAAAAAAAAAAAAAATGTATATTCTATTTTTGGGGTCACATTGACTTCGAAATATTAATCTATTTATATTTTTACAATATTCATATTACACATTTGTTTACTCTAATTTTATTTTCATCATTTTTTTTTTTTTTACATTTTCATTTGTTTTTTTATTCAAAAAAAAAATGAAATGAAATTTACGTTTCCATGACAACATTAGCAAGTCTTTTGTTATTATTAAATTAATAGTGAATGAAAAATTAAATTAAAAATCAAATAGAAATTAAAATTTTGTAATTAATTTATTTAATAAATTTATAGTTTACACAACATGTCGGATCGCAAAGCTGTTATTAAAAATGCTGATATGTCAGAAGAGATGCAGCAAGATGCTGTTGATTGTACGACTCAAGCATTAGAAAAATACAACATTGAAAAGGTATAAAAATTTTAAAATTACAAATGAATGATAGATAATTAATTGATGTTTAATTTTTTATAGGATATTGCTGCATTTGTCAAGAAAGAATTTGACAAAAAATACAATCCAACGTGGCATTGCATTGTCGGCCGTAATTTTGGCAGCTATGTAACACATGAAACAAGACATTTCATTTATTTTTACCTTGGTCAAGTGGCCATTCTCCTTTTCAAAAGTGGATAAGCTGGTTTATTTAATTTTTATTCTTTTTCTATTATTATTATTTTTTTTTTTTTCACAACATTTAAAACTATTTTCCCCTCTTAATTCCTCCTTCCATCTTGTCATCACCATGTCCAACTCTGCGTGAACCGATATATATATATATTTAAAAGAAAATAATAATAATTGTTTTGAAAAAGTAAATAAAAAAAAAAAAAAAAGATATGGAAGTCCTCTTAGCATAGTTTAAAAAAAAAAAATATCAAACATATTTAATTAATATAAACAAAATCATCATTGTCTCGATGTTGTTAATGATTACTTGTTTTATCGAGTTTCTACAAATTTAATTAAGTAGAAAAAATAAATGAATAATTAATAATTATTAATTATTATGTGATTAATATGTGAAAGGACTTCATTGATAGATAAAAAGAATAATATACATTTTTTTTTCTCATTTAAAAAAAAAAAAAAAATGAAAGAAAGAAAATTAAAAAATAACTTTGTTGTATTTTTGTTTTAATATTAAGTATGTATGGTTGTGTTCAATGTTGGCGATTATTATTAATTAATAATCATATTTGACTTATGTACAAAGCGGATACAATGATGGAATTATTATTCTCATTTTATTTTGGGAATAATAATTTAATAAATATTATGTAATAAATACAAAATTGATGTATTAATTTTTTTTTAAATCGCCATTAATGAACGAACCAATCAATTATTATGGTTAAATTATCTGGTATAATTAATTCCGTTTTTTTTTTTTTTGATCATATTTCATTGATTGGATTTTATGAAATATCTTCGCCTTTTTTTTGGATATTATTTGGTTTATAACAAGTGTTCCATTAAAGATTAATGAAAATGTCTAAAAAAAAATTTACACAAAATTGCATTTGGTTTTTTTTTTTCATTTGCTTTTGCACAAATTAATAGATGTAATAATATTTTGATATTCAATATGAAATATCAATTGTTATTTTGTTTATAATAATTTATTCAAAATTATTTATTAAATTTATAAAAAGGACAAGGACCGTCCTCAAAAAAAAAAGCGAACTTTTTCTTCTTTTTTGTTTTTTAAATTCGCTCATAAATAATTTCAAATGTTCGATAAAACTCTAATGCACAAATAATTTATATAAACATTATTTACACAGATGTATCTATATAAAAAAAAAAATACATAGAAAATTTTAAAAAGAAAAATAATCAGATTATTACAAAAAAAAAAAAAAGAAACTGAAAGTTTATAAATTATATTTGTCTTTTTTCTTTTTTTTTTTTTGTATGATTATAATCACAATTTTAAAAAGAAAAGAAAAAAAAAATATTATATATCAACGAGCCGTAGATCAAGTAATATTTGTTAGATAAATTATTTTAATTGTATCTTTGTTTAATAGATGAAAAAAAAAAAAAAAAGAAAAAACATCTAATAAGAAACAATTTTAAATGTAATCGACTGGATTTAATTTTTTAATAATTGTTGATTAATTCATGATCATGCCGAGTTTCATGAATTTTATTGATAAAGAAACTCGTTGCATTTTGCATTTTATTAGTCTACTAATTGGCCTAAAAGCCAAATTAATAATTCAAGATGTGTGTTAATGAGAATAAAATTTTCATTGAAAAAAAGTGTGTGATGAAAATAGATATCTATTGATAAATAAAAACAGGTAAGATCAAGTAAATATCAATTTATATTCAATAAATTAATCAATTCGAAAAACTCGATATCAAATTTTAATATTTTCATTTTTTTAAAACTCAAATTAAAACACATCTTGAAAACAAAAAATAAAAATTATAGGGACCGTATAAAATTTTTAATGTATGTGAATTCTTGGATAGACTCTTCATCTGTATTTATCGAATATTTTAATTTTCATTAATGAAAAAAAATACCATTAATACAGTCTCATTCTGAATACAATAATTTTATTTTATTTATATTTTAAAACCAGAGTGTATTGCAACAACTCCAAATGTCAAGTTTTTATATGTAACATGACGAAAGCCAGCTTCTTCAATCATTTCCTTAAATCAAAAAATAATAATTATTAATTTAATATTATATAATAATTGTTGATAATATTGTTTACCTTAAAATGTTCTTGTTTTGGAAATTTTCTGATACTTTCAACGAGATATTGATAAGGTTCCCATTGTCCAGCAATTAACATTCCCATTGGAGGTATCATTTGGAAGGAATATTTATCATAAAGCCTTTTAAAAATAATAAACAAATATAAATTATAATAATTAAATATAATTAATAACATTATTACCATTGCAATGAATCATTTGTTAGATGACTAAATTCAAGACACATAAATCTTCCACCTGGTTGTAAAACTCTGTATGCTTCAGCAAGAACCTAAATAATCATAAAAATATTTATTATTTTATAAATAAATAATTTACACATTAATTTACCTTGTCAATATGAGTGACATTTCTAATACCAAATGCAATTGTAAATGCAGTATATGATTCATCATCAAATGTTAATTTTTCAGCATCTTGTTGTGACCAATTAATATCATATCCTTTTTCTACAGTATAACCAAGTCTTTCAGCTCTTATTTTACCAACATCAAGCATATTTTCATTAATATCAGATACAGTTACATGACTTTTTATATTTTTTATATTTTTAATATTATTTAAATAGTTTAAATAACGAAATGATATATCACCAGTACCACCAGCTGTATCAAGTAATTTACAACCATGTGTTGGACCAAGTTCTTGAATAAATATATCTTTCCATACTCTATGAATACCAAGACTCATTGCATCATTCATTACATCATAAGAATCAGCAACTTTTTCAAATACACTGTAAACTAATTATTTAAAAAAATAAATTAATAATAATATATCATTTTACTTTATCAATCGAAATTTACCTTTTTTTTCTTTGTCACTTTCTTTGACTGTTTGATAACCAAAGTGAGTTGTTTTTTCATCATTATTAATATTTGTTTGATTTTTAATAATTCTTGATACACTAAATAATCTATTTGAATGTTTATTTAATTTTAAAAAATTACCAAGTAACTTCATTTTGTGTTTTGTTGTTGTTGCTCTATTTTTTTGGGGTTATAGTAATCTTTCTCAACATGTCATTGAGATGTGTTTATGTTTATGTTGTGTACATGCTGTTGTTTTTTTTTTCTTGGGGAATGACTTGTTGATTGTTGATCAATATATAATAGATAGTGAATTTGTTAATGATAATTAATTGATTAATAAAATGGCTGAAAGAGGTGCATATTTAACTGGAACAACAAATTATGGCAAACCAACATTATTTGAAATTGTTGCTCAAGAATCATTAGCATCAACAATTGAACCAGCTTTTAAAAAAATATTTTCTGTAAGTTTAATTATTAAAAACAATTATTATTTTTTTTTACAAGCATTAATAGTTTTATTTATTTTTAGTTTTTTGCAACTTGTAATGTTGATAAATATGGATGGACATTAGAATGGTCTGATGAATTCTACGCATTATTTAATGGTTTTCTTCAAAAATTTTATCTAAAAAATTATGGTAAATAATTCATAATTTGTTTAATAAAAAAATAAAATAATCATACAGTTTAATTGAATTTTAGATGCTTCATTTTCGGAAACATTTTATGGATTAAAAAGAATATCAATATCAAATACAAATACAGCAAATAAATTATCTGATAAACAAAAATTATGTTCATTAATTTTGTTGATACTTAATCCATATATAAAATCAAAAATAGATAAATTTGAACTAGATAAAATTGATGGAAAGTACTTAAATAATAATTGGAAAAATAATATTAAAATATATTTTATAAAAATATATAAAATATACAATTTAATGCATTCATTTTTGGGAATTTATTACTATTTATTGTATATATCAAAACGATCATTTTATCCAACTCCATTATTACGTTTCATGTCAATGACATTGACATATTCAGCAGGTACAGAATTTACATCAATATCTGAATTATTAAGTAAATGGAAAAATGGTACTTTTACAACACATGATGGTGCTCATTTAATTCAACGTGGCTTTACAAGATCCCTAGAACTTGGTGCATTTTTTCTGCAATTTATCAATTGGTGGAATCAAGAAAATTTTAATGTTAATCTTTTAGCATTGCCAGTTCCACCGGCTCCAACAGTAAGTTTTCTCTAAAAAAATAAATATCATTTAGCAGGTGTTAGTATAAAAAGCCATGAGATATTTAAAATTAAAATGAATAATTATAAAAATAATATACAAGCATAGTTTAACATGTCGACATAATGATGATTATGATGATTTAAAATTTGTCGAAAAATAATTATGACAAGAGTATGATCAGCACGATAAATAAATAAATATTCCATTTAAAAATTTATTTATTTTTTTTTTTTTGCAAATTTACTATTATCCATATATCTTGGATAAATTGAAAATTAATTTATTTAAAAATTAATTAATTCATCATCGTGCTGTAATGACTCGCTGTTATTATTATTTCAAATTTAATTTTTATTAATATTTTCATCTTTTAAATGTATTTTATTAAATGTTTATTTATTTTATCTATTTAAATAATTATTATCATCATCTTTGATAAATTTTTAATCAATTTATTTTTACTTGCTTGTTGATAACTAATTATAAAAATTATCTTTGTTAATTTAGGTTCCTGATAAGGCAAAAAAATATAAAGGATTATGTCCAATTTGCATGAAAAAACCAAAAATACCAACAGCTATTGCAATTTCTGGGTTAGTAATTTTTTTACTTTTTGAAATTCAATATATAATATTTGTTTATTATTTTCAGCTATGTTTATTGTTATCAATGTATATTGATAAAAATAAAAATTGAAGGTAAATGTCCTGTTACAAATTATCCAGCAAAAGAAGATGACTTGATACGTCTTTATGTTGATTAAATAAATTAACAAAAGATAACTATCAAAATAATACGTTTTATTTATTTATTTTTTAAAAATTGTTTATAAAGTTTATCATATATTTGTAATTTTGTAAATTGTGCAGAAAAATATATATAACTATGTTAAGAGCACTCACAAGGCACTTGATTTCATTCCATTGTATTTTTTTTTCTCTAGATAATAATTAATTTACCAAACGTCAAATAGGACTAAAAAAAAAACATACATATTGAAATTAAATTAACGACAAATGGTTATTAAAATAACTAACTTTTGATTCAAGTATTCGATACGTTGATTTTTTTGTTTTTTAGTTGAGCTTGTTAATTTATCCAATTTTATTTTTACAAAATAGAAATTTATACTGGATTATTGTTTAATTATTTTCTTGATGAATGAAAAATCTTAAAGTTCTTCAAAAAAAGCAACTCTTGCTTTAGTCGATCCTGACTTGACTTTTTTTAATGTACTATATTTATTTTCACCAAGACGAACCTGTTCCTCATGCAATTGATCAAGTTCCGATTGTTTTTCACCAACTTTTAAAACTTGTATTTCACTTCTTAAATCACGTAATTGTTCTTGTAAATTTTTACTCTTTTCCCAATAATCAACTCGTTCTTTTTCAATTTCAATTGATAATTGATCAACATCACCATCATTTATAAGATCATATTCATTTAAATCATTTGTCAATTGATCATTGTCAAGTTGTAATGTTTGAAAATCAGCTTGTAGGTCAGATGGTAATATTTGTGTTGATGGAAATAAATTTGGTACTGTTGTTGTTGTTATTGTTGTATTATATGCATTTCTACTTAAAAATTCAAGTAATTTTTCTTTAGCTTCTTT